>NC_083719.1:96530543-96833573 GCF_028564815.1 Eubalaena glacialis
AAAGTTAGCCATTGGGTCTGAGTCAGATTTGGAGTAAAAATTTCAATAACTTTTGCTTCCCAAACCAGGACTGGAGCTGTCGAAAAAATCACATGACCCTATGAACTTAATGAGAAAATTCAATAGAAACTGGTTCTCATTCAGAAGACCTCTTAACAGTGGTATAAACTAGAGATTTTAATAGTTGAAAACTGTTGTATCTTGGATTGAAAAATTGATTTACAGTAGATTTTAATGCTCACGGCAAGAGAATTTTGGCATTTTATGTCATACTGTTTGTCACGCTTCTGTACTGTTTGTCACGCTTCTGTACTGACACAGCTGTAAATCTTGATTATAGCTCTACTTCCAGTTAATATAGACTTTATACATGTAATCTTCATCTTTTTTTCTTGTGAAAAGTGAGAACATATTAAAACTAATCTTAAAGTTTTTGTAAAGCAAAAATATCAAAAGTAATCATAATGACTTATCCTGTGTGGTGAAGGACAAAATACTATTAAAAGAAATACCTAGATTTGTGGAAGTCACAATGAATATAAAAGAATACATGGCTCCATGAAAAATTGACCCTTACATTTCTAGTTAACTTGGGCTTATGTATTGTTTCTGCTCTGTAAGAAAGTACAATTTTTCCATTAAATTTTTTATTTAGAGATAATCATAGATTCACATGCTGGTCAAAGAAATAACACAGAGAGATCCTATGTGTCCTTTTCTCAATTTCCCACAGTGAGACATCTTGCAAACCCATAGTACAGTATCATGACCAGATAGTAACTTTGATATGTTTAAAATACAAAACATTTTTATCACCACAAAGATCCCTTACCACTGCCCTTTTGTAGACACAACAATTTTCTTTCTGCCCTCACCCGCGCCTTAACTAATGGAAATCACTAATCTTTGCCTATTTCTGTAAGGTTGTCATTTCAAGAATGCTTTGTGAATGGAATCATGTGGTATGTAACTTTTTGGAATGGGCTTTTTTACTAAGCATAATTTTTGGGAAATTCACCCACGTTGTTTTGTATATCAATAGTTCATTCCCTTTTATTATTGAGTAATATTCTATGGTATGGATATAAACCAGAATGTTGAATTCACTCACTGAGGGGTGTCTGGATCATTTCCAGTTTTTTAGTTGTGACGAATAAAGCTGCTAAAATATGCAAAAAGTAAAATTTCATGTGCACATAAATTCTTTCTATGAGATAAATGACCAGGAGTGCCATTGCTTCATCGTATGGTAGTTGTGTGTTGAGTTATAAAGAAATGGTCAAACTGTTTTCTGTAGTGGCTGCACACTTTTACATTCCCACCTTCTTTACTTCTGGGTGGGGTTGGGAGTGCAGGCTCTCCACTAGGCTCCACTGATACCCACCTGCCGCTGGTAGGGATAGGAGTGTCTTGTTACTGCTCCCCACCTGGCCTCCACTGACCAAAAGGGGCATGTGATAGGGTGCGAGTGGCCTCATTACCACTAGGCAGTGATGAAAATCCTTACTCCTTCTTAGATTTGTCTGATACCACCCAAACGGGGAAAGGGATGGCCACTTTATTGCTGCTGGGTGGGGATGTAAGTCCAGGCTCTCTATTCAACCTTACTTAATGCCACTCTGGCAGGGGAATTGTGGTGCTTCGTTATGTTTCCGAACCAGGTCCATTTATCCCATGTGCAGAAAGCCACGTGCTGAGATGCCAAAGCCCGCATCCCAGAGAAGTTTATTCACAAGGCAGCCAAGCGAGGAGATGGGTGAACACATCTTTGATCTGCCTCCCTGAAGGTGAGGCTGTTGGAATATTTATAGGATAAGAAGGGAGGGTGGTCTTAGGCGTGGGGAAAGGTTATGGGAGGCAAGGGGAAAGGTAAGGTAATTGGAGTTCTGTGCAAGTGTATCTAGGTGACATGCATAAGCAAAAATGGAGGCACTTAGCATGATCTGAGGGTGGAGTTTTCCGGCCCTCCAACATCAGAAGGCCATTCATTGGACACCTGCATTGGCCCAGTTTTACGGTTGATGGTCCCAAGGAGCTTTAGCCAGCTCACTCTGAACAAGAGCCGACTCTACAATCCTGTAAAATAACTGTGCTGTGTGAAGCCAGGAAGGTATACAATTAAACAGAGGAAAAAACAAAACTAAATTAAAGGAAGCATACAAGGCAGTTTCCAAGCAGAGGGGTTCTAACAAGCTGTTCCTCTATCTGTTGCTCTGCAAGACAAACTGAAGAATTTGTGCTAGCCATCAGCTTTGTTAACTCTGTGGGGCACGGTTTCAATTATGACCTGGCCAGAGTGTAATCTTCAGTGCCCTACTCAGCCTTTTCCAGCCTGGGTGTGGATCAGGACATAGTTTCCTGTGGTGTTTGACTAGAGTAAAACCGTTACTGTCTAAAAGTTTCCTACATTGTTAGGCTGTCCCTTCCTGGTCCTTTGGCTTGAAAGAGCAAGCTTTATGTTGGGACTTGATTTGTCTGTGCCTGTTGGCATTACCAGCCATCTGGCTTCTTCAGCTCCAAGTCTGGGATATATGAAGGGGGAAAAAAACCTTGGAAATCACCACCACAACTTTCCTTGGGTCTCTGAGTTCTCTGGGCTGTCTATCTTCTTCCTACTTTTCAGAATTTTACTATGTTTGTTCTCTAACAGAGATAAAGGTATTTTAGTTGTACTTGGTGAGAGGCATAAGGAAAAATACATCTCCTCCATTTCCCTGGAAGTGAAAATCCTCATACATTTTTAACACAAATGTTTGTTCAACTTTCTATAAGATCCTTGGGTAACTAGATTGATACCTTCATTCACCCAATTAACAAGCATTTATTGAGTTGAAAGTCTGAACCACGTACTAGGCTACCAGAGGGAATGAGAATAAGATGCCTTCCAGACCTCATGGAGCTCAGAGTCGAGTAGGAGAACAAGAAATACTTAAAAAAAAAAACAAAAAGCAAAACAAAACGGGATTACAACAAGGCAATAACCACAGTAATAGTGATGTGTACCAGGCATTATTTTGGGTGACATACCTTTTCAAAACCTCTAAACCCTCAGCCTATGTCTGCTACACCCAAGCAATCTTGGGACAATCTAATACATGGAGAAGACAAGGTCTATGAAATTTTCTTTTTAGATCTCTTGCCAGATGATTAAATGGAAAAAAATCAACATAAAAATAACAGGCAATTTAAGTCAGATTGTGGCATATGGAAGGTAAAAATGTCCCTTCTTGCTGGCGACATTCCCATCATGCAAACAACCTTCTAGTGACTAAGGGTAGGCAACAAGTGTTTCTATTATGACTTCCTCCGAGTTTTTTTTTGTTTTTTTGTTTTTCCTGTGCTTTCTGTTGCAATTTTCCTGCTTTTCTTGTCTCTTCCCAGATAGCACATGTGGGCATCATCATCTGCTCTAGGTGGTCCTCAAGCACGTATTTAGCCTGTGAATTATTCTGAAATTGATTACTTACATATTCCTATAAGATCTGAAGCAGAAATACTGAAGTTTCTGGTCTCTGGGTTGCTTTTTGCTGAAGGTAACTTAACCCCTGTATGACTCCCTCCAACCCCACCCTTTCCTTCAAGACTTGCCCATTCCCCTTCAACGTCCATCTCTCTCTTTTCTGCTATCCTTTGTTATCATAAACCAGGGTCCACTGTCCGGTGACAGTGGCCCTTATTTTATTCTAATTAGCTTGCTCTCTCATACCTACTTACATGTATTTCTTATCAATTCTCTTAATCCTGCACATTGTACTTTTGGTGTCTCTGCAAATCAGTACCTCCCCCAGAACAGTTTTTTAAAATACATGTTTTCTTCTTAATACCAGCATCTCTAGCTCTTCTTTCAACTTCATAAAAATTTATTTCTTTACAATTGAAAATCATTTTTCTTGGATGGACACAGCAATTCTGCTTCTCTGAGTTTGTTGCAGAGCCAGGAGCCTAGAATTGGGAGTGTCCTAATGGGCTTCCTGCCCAGTATCCCCCCAGTTCAGTAACTCCATATACAGTAGCCTTGACAAATGGCATCGAATATTATAGAAGCAATGCTTTCTCTCTGCCTTTCCCATGTTTTGGCAGACTGTAGTTTTAGTATCTCCAGTCCTTGTCTCTGGAAAATATGCCAGGTCTGAGTGTTTTTCTGTCTCTTAGTACTTAACATTTGCACCCAATTAAGTGCTTAGCAAGCAAACACAAGGGGGAAAAAAAGGAAGAACTGATAGCTGCAAAGAGAGACATGAGAAGGAAAAGGGCAAAGAAGGAAATTAGGACTAGTGAATTGCCATGGCACATCACTTAACTAAAGTGGCAGTACTTGAGAGGAAGCTTTGACTACTCAGAAAGGTCTTCTTAGAATTCTCTCTTCTCATGAAGATCATTTCAGATAAATGCAGTTTTCATCAGAATGAATAACTTGACCTCTGAATGGGCACTTGCTGAAAGCGGATTTGTTTTGCATATCTTTTCCTAGTAGGTTAACAGAAAATAATATTTAGGTGTTTTGCAAAGCAGTTTGGAAAGAAAATAACTACACTTAAGTTACCAATAACAACGTCCTTTATTTTACAATGTTTACTTTGTCAAAGTCAAGAACTCTTCAGCTCCCTGCAATGAGACACTGCGGTCATATGTGCTTTAGCATGATGTGTAAGCTAAGCCTGCAGAAACCAGGTCCTCATCGGTATTGCTAACAGAATGATGAATCTGCCTTTGTGAACTGTTAGTTCATTGTTAGTGCTTGAGGAAACTGTGGAGTCGTCATTTTTATTATGGGATGGTATTTTGTAATGGCTTGCATTTTGACCCAAGTTTTTAGGTCTGTCCCAATTACTCTCTTTCATCCCTGCTGTTACTATTTCTTAGCTATTTAAAAAACATCTTATAAACTAAACTGCTATAACAAATATATCCCCAACTCTATAATGGCTCAACACAATAGAAGTTTAATTCTTGCTTGTGTCCAAGGCAGGTGTTGATGGTTACAAGGTGGCTTTTCTCAGTGATTTAGAAATCTAAGTTTCTTCCAACTTGCATCACTGCCCTCTACTAGAGCCTGACTAAAATTTGCAACTAGTTGAAAAGTACCTTCCCTCTTAAAGCCCCTACCCTGAAGTGGTGCTCACCATTTACACTTTCATTCCCTTTGAGCAAACAAAGGCATCTGTCTTACTGTAAGAGAGACTGGGAAATGTAGGCCAGCAATGTGCCCCAGACATACTCCTACTAAAATGGAAGCAGGAAACAGTGGTCTTTGCTACATTTCTGTGGATTTTTCCTTTTCTAAAAAATAATTAACTATACCTCTGGAGATGAGTCCTTTTGCTGTATACATCTAGTAGAAAGTCAGTAGGGTTTTTCTGTGTTCATAGTTTGACACAATGCAGAGATTTCTCTTCGGAAATTATCTGATTCCTTTCAGAATTGTGGTCTAATTTTATATCTGGATAAAAATTACTACAAAAGATATCAAATCTAAGATATCTGTATTTGTAATTTTACTCTCTTCACGTTTTTTGGTGCTGCTCTGAACATTTTCTCTGAGAAAAACCCATGGAATCATATATTTGAAGGAACTAAAAATTAGATGTGTAACATGAACTTGATTTTTACTGCACATGGAACCAATATTGTCAACAATTAATTTGTTATCTTTTTATTAAGAAACTATTAGGTGGTTAGCACTGTGCAAGGTGCTAATGGAAATAAAAGGCTCATCTTTTGCTCTGAAAATCCTCGAATGGGTCAGAATTTGTGTAAACAGTGGAAGAGAATACCAAAAACAGACTGTTTCCATGGGCAGGCCTAGCATTAAAAATTGCTTCAGATTTAATAAGCCAACATACCCACTAACCTCACACTACGTATGACATGGAGTATTAAGATTCACGGGTATGTCACAGGTATTGACCAGCTCTGGGAGGTCTGGCGCTGGAATACTAAGGATGTGAAAAAGATCGGACTCACCTGGATTGAGTTAGTTTCTCAAGAGTCAAATAGCGGTAAAGGAAAGTTATCACATCAAAAGTGATTTTCAGATAAATCTGACAATAAAAAATCTCCACCATTAACAGTAGGTATTTCAGGTAAACATCTTAGACATTTGCATTTGTTGTACTAAAAACCTCAAACTGGTCTGCAGACCTCTTGAGTGGCAACATTCCTTTTTGGTGGATCTATAGTTCATCAGAGGCAGCTGCAGGTGGTACAGTAAACTCTGGGTCACCAAAAAAGCCTTTGCCCAGTGACATGACCAGGATTATGGATTTAATTGTCAGTGACTTAATCCTCAGTGACTGTGTACAGCTCCATTATTTTTAAAAATACATCTTTATTCATTAATGTGTGGTCCTATATTGAAAGTAAGAACCATTGCTGTGATAGATGGATTTTCTTTAATCGAGGTGAAATTCAAATAACATACAATTAACCATTTTAACGTGTGTGATCCAGTGACATTTAGTACAATTGCAATTTGTGTAACCACCACTGCTCTCTAGTTTCAAAACTTTTCCAACGCCTCAGAACAACCCACCCCATCCCCTTTGAGAAATCAATCCCCATGTCCTTCTACCCCAGCACCTGACAACACTGATTTGCCTTCTGTCTCCATGCGTTTGCCTATTCTAGATATTTTGTATAAAAGAAATCATATAATATGTGACATTTGTGTCTGGCTTCTTTCACTTAGTATAATGTTTTCGAGGCTCATCCATGCGTAGCATATATCAGTACTTCAGTTTTTTTCATGGCTGAATAATACTCCATTTCATATATATATCACCATTTGTTTATCCATTCATCTGCTTACAGCACTGTTTCACTGCTGAGGCTTTATTAATTCTATATAGGTTGGCTTAACTTTAAAAAAGATTCTGTGCAGTATAATCCAATTTTTTTAAAAAGTACATACACATAGAGGAAAAAGAGGGAATGAGGGAGGGAGGTGAGGGAGAAACAGAAAGAAGAAACACACTTGGATAGATCTACAGTTGAGCCTTGAACATCGTGGGGGCTAGGGTCACCAGCTCTCTGTGTTGTCAACGAACCATGTGCAACATAGTCAAACCGCATCCATGGTTCCCCTGCATCTGTGGATTTGACCAACTGCGGATCATGTAGCACTGTAGTATTTCCTACTGACAAAAATGCATGTAAGTGGATTCATACAGTTCAAACCTGTGCTGTTCAAGGATCAGCTGTATTTCAAAATTCTTCTCTGAATTTTCTGAATGTAATCAGCATATATTAATTTTATATTCAAAACAATTTAAATCTATTTTATAACCACCAAAAAAAATAAACTAAACCCAAGACAAGGATATGTTTTAAGGGCTTTTTATAAAAGTCGACAGATTTTATTCACATAGTTTTGCTTTTGCTGTCCTGTTTATTATGCCTTCTGAAATTGTAAGTAAGTCGCTATATATTTTTGGAATTGGGGTTTAAATTATGAACCAATTAACAATACAGAATGCAAGCAGAAGAAACATTTAAAGGACATTTGATCTTAATATGGGTTTAAAAATTGCAGCTAAAGTTATTATGTGCTTTTAAAGTCTTCTCACATCCTCCTTAGGACTTCAACATTTTTCTTGCCTGTCGTGAAAATATAGGTAACTATATAGTCTATCATCTCTGAGTGTCAGAGGCAGATAATGAACTTTTTGGAATTTGAATAGGGAATATCTGAGGAACATACTATTTTAATTTGAAGGAGTAAGTAATAATATAACAGCAGTTAACATTTATTATTTCAGCATGTGCCGGAGACAAATTCTAAGAAGTAGGAGTACATTAGCCCTAGACTAAAGCCAACCCCAGATACTCTCAAAACAAAGAATAAAAAGAAGCCTAGAAAGGAGTCAACTTATTTCAAGTAACTGCATCTCAGAAAAATTCTAACACTATTTAAAGTAATACAAGAAAATCCAGCAACCAAAAATAAAAAATTGAAACTGTACAACATCAAATTAAACATTTCCATGTGTTGTGTGTGTGTGTGTATTTGTGTGTGTGTTGTGGATTTACTGGGCTGCTTATGTCTCTGCATTGTTATTTTTAAAAATCATGTGTGAGACTATTTTGACTTTTTTCTTTAAATTTTTGTCTATCTCATTTTTTTTTCTTGCTCCTGAATGCCAATTGCATGTATGTTAAACTATTACTTGGTATTGTTTTTCATGTCACTGACACTCTGCTCATTTTTTCTTTCTGTACTTAAGTTTGGATAGTTTTTATTGATCTGCCTTCAAGCTCACTGATTTTTTTCTTCTGGCATCTTCCATCTGCACTCAAGTGAATTTTCCCCTTGAGATATTTTTCAGTTGTAGAATTTACATTTGTTTGTTTCTTTTTTTAAAAAAATAATTTCTGTTTCTCTTTTGAGGTCCGTTATCTTTTCTCTTGCCATGTTCATCTTTTCCCTTAAATCTTTGAACATAGTCGTAATAATTTTTAAAATTGCCTTTATCTGCTAATTTCAACATCTGTGTCATCTCTAGAATTGTTTCTGTGGATTGATATTTTCTCCCTAGTTTTAGGTTATATTTTTGGCCTCATTTGTCTAATAATTTCATTTTTTATTATCATTTGCTCTTTGTTATAGATACTATGTTATTGAGAATCTTGATTGTGTGATCTTTGTTTAATGGTTGTTGGGTCTTACTCTGGATAGCAGTAAATTTATTGGAGGCTTAACTTGAACTTGTCAAGACTTGGTTTTAGGCTCATTTTATGGCAGTTCTAGAATAGCATTTACTCTAGGATGAGGGCAACTCTATTCAAAAAGTGCATCCTCTTTGGGGTCTGAATTACATGTTTGATGTATTCAGCAAGGATTTTCCACCATGGCTGGTCAGAACTCCCACGTCTTAGTGCTATGAAACCTCCGGAATCTCTTTTAAGCTCCTCAACCCCAGTAGTAGTTGTTTTATTTTAGCTGCCATGCCTTATGGAGTATTGCCTACATGTGCATACATAGCTTAGTATTTAAGCCTACGACTCAAGGGGACTCTTAGGCAGATTTCTGTGCACCTTCTTTCTCTTCAACTTCCGGTCCACAAACTCCAGCCTTCTCGGTAGCACTGAACTCAGAACTCTTAAGTCCTCTGCCTAGCCAGACCGCTCCTGTCTGCTTCTCTGTGTTATGATTTGGAGAGTGTCCCTGGCTGAGAAACAGGACGAAGATGGAGCTCAACCCACATGCCCTCAAGGATCACACACAAGTGCCGTCCATTGTGCACTGACTGCAAAGTTGTTTTACATAGTTTTGTCAAGTTTTATAGTTACTTACAATGGGAGTTTTAAGTCTGATACCCATTAGAACTTTATAGCCAAAGTTGGAGGTTGCTTATTTAATCTTGTCAAACATGCTAAATTTGTATCAAGTCCCTTTCTACTAAGTATTTATTATTTCTAGAATGCTTTTGCCTCTGTATCCTTTTTTTGGGGGGTGGGGAGTGTGGTGTTCCTTATCATTATTCAGATCTCCTTTCAAATGTCACCTTCTGTGATCGCTGGATCTAAAGTACTATGAGACCCTCTAGTAACTCTCTATTTCAGTACACTGTTTTATTTCTTCCTGGCCTTCATCACCACCTGCAATGATCTCATTTGTTTGTTCATTGTCTCCCTGTTCTCACTAGACGTTCAACTCCTTGAGAGATGTAAGCCTCTCAGTGTGGTTTGCCCCTATACTTGGCTAGCACAGTGACTAGTGCTGAGAGGTACTTAAACAATATTGCTTAAATGAATAAAATGGGAAGAAAGTTGCTAAGGTCCTTAAACCCTGGGTTAAACACCTATCTATTAAATGATACTGGCTAATGTGCTACAGAGCAGCTCACCTGAAATGGCTTTAGGTTGTAAATATAGAAAAGGTTATTTCAGCCTGAATCTTCATGAGCATATGCCCTTGTATTGGCCTTGGAAAAATGTGCTTACCTTATTTTGTAGAAATTGAACATAAAATACTTACCCTCAGTTTATTTAGTTGTATTTCATTTAGTAATTAACCTTTTAACTCTGTATTATGAAAACAGAGTATATCAGAAAACCACGTTCTATAACTGGATGTGTTAGGAGAAATTTTATGAAGACTTCCACATGATTCAATGATTATTTCTGCATTCTGAATGAATATTTGGTAATTACATAATTCATTTTTGACAAAATGAATTTTGTTACTGAAACTTCTTTCTAATGTTTGAAGAATAAGGAGAAAATATGTAGAAATATTTAAAAAGAAATGTAGAAAAATGAAAATGTAGATAAAAATTCAAAATTTATTTTAATGTTTCTTGCTATTATAACTGAATTATCCATTGAATCAAAATCTATTTTACTCTTTTCAAAAATTTTAATTTATCCCTTCATAAAGGCATAGATTTTGTTTCCTTATATGTCTGATTGTTTCAACTTTCTTTCCGAATGAAATTATCTTCCTGTTTTAAATAACTTATACACCTGTATAGTCACTTAAAACATTTCTTTCAAATTTACAACACTTATTTCACTCTTTTAGGACTAAGAACTTGCAATGAATAAAAATCAAATAAAGGTAAGTAATTTTAGCACGTGCTGTATATTTGACTTAATATAAATACAGAAGATATTGAAAATATCTAAATCTATTTTTAGATCTAATTCTTAAAAAATGGTATAAATGAACCTACTTACAAAACAGAAATAGAGTCACAGATGTAAGAAACAAACTTATGGTTACCAAGGGGGAAAGGTAAGGGGGGGATAAATTGGGAGATTGGGATCGACATATACACACTACTATAAATAGAATAGATAACTAATAAGAACCTACTGTATAGCACAGGGAACTATACTGAATACTCTGTAATGACCTATATGGGAATAGAATCTAAAAAAGAGTGGATATATGTATATTTATAACTGATTCACTTTGCTGTACAGCAGAAACTAGCACAACGTTGTAAATCAATTATACTCCAATAAAAAGTAATTAAAAAAAGAAAATAACTTTTAGCCACAAATTCGATCTCAAAAAGGTAGGAATATGCTGTAATATTAGTGTGTATAGAGAACTATTCCATGTACGTTTCTAGCCCATGATTTTTCTTGTAGTAGACTTACAGTTGAGGAATACACTTTTCAGGGCAGTAAAATGGAGGAGCCTGTAAACAGCTATGTAAACTAAGGATTTAAAAATGTATGACTACAGGCAAAATTTTGGCTTTCTTCTATGTACTAAATACCTTGGAGATCAGTGCATGCTTTTGTAGCATCTGTTGAATAATGGTGTGCTCTACTTGAGACATACTGAAGAAAGTGGAACAGCGTTTTCAGGCCTCTTGTATGCCCTGACGAGAAACCACAAGAAAAACAATACAATGTGCATCCTAGGATAACATGATGGTTTAAAGTGTTTGGAAATATTGACATGAGCTGTCCTCGGATGTGTTTAGTGAAGCAAGAGCATCTCAAAAGTTTTAATGTTGGGGCATTGAGATAAGGTATAGATTCTCCTCACAGCATGCTGAATGGGACCAGATGTGCTTATTGTACAAGTTTGCTTAATGCACATTGCAAGGAAAACAATTTTCAGAATTTAAAGCTTTCTTTCATGAAGCCTCCATTTCAATAAGATAAAAACAGAGTCAGATTTGGCAATGATTCAGCAAATGAGAGCTAACTTTGCTTTCAGTGGGGACCTAGCGCAAGAACACTGGAATTGAGGTTTTATTAAGACTTACATTCTTTGCCTATCACCTTTTTGGTTGTTAAATCCAGCAGTTGTTTCTCTTTCTGAAATTTTTTTGAGGGAGAGACCTAGTTGATATCAGTTTAATAGATACAAGTGTCATTAGAGAGGCTGAAAATATATGTATATGGCATGTAAGACACAAATGAAAAATTTTGTATTTAGATCTCTTCAAGTCACACTGAAAAATACCCCAAGCTCATTGATTTGTCATGGGATGACAGGTTTGTGTTTGAGAAAACTGGATCATGCTTGTCAGTATATTACAGACATAAACTCACCACCTAATCAATATTCTAAAGTTCCTCATAACTGATGAGTCACATCTACATGACCTTCATGGTGGAAGGATAGGGAGTTATTTGTGCTGTGTCTGTTTTGTAGCGTACCTTCTGCTTCCAGATCAGCTTGCTAGAAAATTGTGTAGCGATGCCAAGGTTGTCTGGTTCAGAAGCATCAGTAGAGCTATTAGTCAGCCTTTTGGTCTTTCTTTGCTTATTTCTGTTGTTTGGTTAATTATCGATAAAATATCCAGTGAGGCCCCACTGTGAAGCGATATATGAGCAAGAACCTTAAAGAACTCAGGGCACTGGTCTCATAGTTATGTGGGAGAACAGCATTCCAGGCTGGGAAAATGGCTAGTGCAAAGGCCCTAAATCTAGTAAATATCATTGGCGTTAGATTATGCATCATTCATTCATTCATTCATTCATATATCCACTTATCTTTAGGCACCTCTTGAGCACTTAATATTTATAAAGCTTTGAGTTATGTTCTAAAGGAAACTAAGGTGAACCATGGATACTAATTGTACTAAAGTATACAAGCTTTTAGGCTTGAAAGTAAGCAACATGTGAATAAAAATACTAGTAAGTCACTTGTTTACTCTGCTACAGCCACAGTAAGCTCTGTACTATTCCTAGAACCCACCAGGCACAATCCTGCTTCAGCCCTTTGCCTTTGTTCCCTCTGTCTGAAATGCTGTTTCCCCAGAGAGCATATGCTTAGTACCCTAACTGCCTTTAGGATAGTATTTAAAAAGTACCTTTTCAGTGAGGCCTTTATTTGTCACCTTATCTAAAATGTTACCCCTGTAATACTTATTTTCCCTTATCCGCTTTATTATTACTGTTATGTTAAATTTAGCACTTAGCATCTAACACACTGTATATCATATGTGTCTTGTTCCTTGTCTGTCTCCCTCATTAGAATACTAGCTCCATGAGAGTGGAATTCTTTTCATTTATTTCAGTTTTTCCAGTGCCCAGAACAGTTCCTGATAAACAGTGTGTGCTTTGTCAGTGTGTGTGGTTCAAGGGTAAATGTATTAAGTGAAAAACACAAATGCAGAGCACAGTATACAGTACGACACTAGTTGTGTGAAAGGTGGGGAAAGTAAACATGTGTCTCCTTGTACGTACATAAAACATCCCTGAAAGGGATCATAAGGAAAAAAATCACGGGTTGATGGAGGAATGAACAGGCTGGCTGGAGGGAGAGCTTGTTCACTGTCTCTTGAAAAATACATTTTGACTTTGAACTATGGGAATTCGTTGTTTAAAACGTTAGTTAAAATGAAAATAATTCCAGAAAACACTGGGCAAAAAGTGACACATGTAAAGAAAAAAAGCACATAAAGTGTTGTTTTCTTCTACTTAGAGTCATGGCATTGTCGTTGGCTTTGAAGGATGGGTGGTGTATGTGTGGATGTGGGGTGATGCCAGAGGAAATGCATTTTATGAAGAGAACAGTAGGAGCTGTCCAGATGCTGAAAAAAAAAGGCTACAGTTTTGGGAACAGATGTAGTTTTGCTCAATTGGAATCAAGCATATAAGGAACTGGAAAAAATGTGTTGATAGTTTGGAATAAAACTGTGGCCGGCTCTATCTCCAGGTTAAGGAGTTTGGATTTGAATTTGTCAAATAATTTGACTCCTAGTAATAATAAAATTATGTACCCTCTGGAATTCTATGGTATTTTTAAGCTAAAGATGAAAAAATGTACAGAAATTAAAGATAGAACTACGTAAAGCCATCTTGAAGGAAGGGTAAGAAAGAGACAAAATCAGACATTTAATAAACATTTTTTTTCCAGATTTGCATTTTTCTTACAAAAGTTATGATACATATTTATTGTAAATGTATTAGTTTCACAGAGGTAACCATGTCCTTGTAGGCACATGTTTAGATTTTTTTCTCTGAATTTATAAATATATATTCCTTTAAAAAATGAGATCCACATTGTGCATACTGTTTTGCAATTTAATTTATTATATTGGCATCATTCCATATCAATTTTTATAAGCTAAAACCTTCCTTTTATAGTAAATAATGTTCCACTGGGGGGATATCGTAATTTTATTTTGACCAGTTCAGCATAAGTGGATACTGATTTTTTTTTCTGTTTTTGTTATTTAAAGGCAATGAATATTTTCAATTAAAGAGATCTTTAGATATTGTTCTACTTTTATTGCTGTTGTCTTTGCATTCTCATTTTGTTTTCGTGAAGTTGCTAGATGACTTAGTACTTGAAAGGTAGCCTCTATTATTATTTATCCAGTTTAGAAGTTCTAACAATGCTGGAGAAGACTGAAAATGAAATTATGTGTTTCAGTTATCTATTGTGGTATACCACCCCTACCCCCCAAATTCTGGGCCTTAAATAGCAATCTGTTACTCTTTCTCTGGTTCTATGGGTTGACTGGGCACTGGTGGGTGATTCTCACTTGGGATCCTTCATGCCGTGTGGGCAGATCGTACCCGTGGCTGCAGTCATCTGAAAGCTCACCTGGGCTGGTGTCTAAGATGAGTTTTTTTTTAAATTGAAGTATAGTTGATTTACAATGGTGTGTTAATTTCTGCTGTACAGGAAAGTGATTCCTCTATATACATTCTTTTTTAATATTCTCTTGCATTATGGTTTATCACAGGATATTGAATGTAGTTCCCTTTGCTATACACTAGGACCTTGTTTATCCATCTATATATAATAGTTTGCATCTGCTAAGCCCAAACTCCCACTCCATTCCTCCCCCCGACCCCACCGGCAACCACAAGTCTGTTCTCTATGTCTGTGAGTCTGTTTCTGTTTCATAGATAAGTTCGTTTGTGTCATATTTTAGATTCCACATATAAGTGATATCATATGATATTTGTCTTTCTCTGTCTGACTTACTTTACTTAGTATGATAATCTCTAGTTCTATCCATGTTTCCGCAAATGGCATTATTTCATTCTTTTTTATGGCTGAGTAGTATTCCATTGTGTGTGTGTGTGTGTGTGTGTGTGTGTGTGTGTGTGTGTATATATATATATATATATATATATATACACACCATGTAAGATGACTCCTTCATTCACTTGTCAAGCGCCTCAGTGCTCCTGGCCCTCACACTATTTATTTCCTCATCATGTGGATTGGGCTTCTTAAAGAATGGTGGTCTAGTGGTTATACTTCATGTAAGGTAGCTAGCTTCTAAGAAGAAAGAAACAGAAATTTCCAGGCCAGTTAAGGGCTATACTCAGAATTGGCACAGCATTAAATCTGTCGTATTCTTTGGGTCAAACCAGTCATGGGGCCCACCCAGGTTTAAAGACTTAGACATTCCAGTTCTTGATGGAGGAGTGACAAGGTCACAACACAGAAGGCCATGCGGGATGGGAGAGATATTTAGTAACATTTTTGGAAAATACTGTCTGCCATAGTATGTTACATGTGTTATCTTTTGGGAGTAAAGGTTCTACCCCACCCTCTGTTAAGACGTCACCCGTGTCACCCTATTGTGCTATGGCTACAAAATGAACTCGGCACCGTTGCTTACTCTGTCACTGTATTGTTCATGCTCAAGTTGCTCGACAATTTCTCCTTCTACATCATGTATACAAGCTGTATAAGTGTAATATATTTTTTAATAAATATTTTTTAAACACCTTCCATGCATTTAGCCCTTGGGTCTACGGAGATGAATATAACGTATTTCATGTCCTTAGAATGATTACAGTTTAACAAATGGGGTAGGGAAAACAGATATCCAAACATACATAGTGGAGTGTAAAGACACAATGAAAGAAGAAGTCATTTCAGGGTGGTTTGGTACAAAAGCAAGGACGGGGTGTGGTCACCAAAAGGTTAACAGTAGAAATGACAAGAGATGAGGCATGGAAATAAGTGAGATTATCCAATGGTTAAAGTGTGGCAGGTTATTTGAGATAGAGGGAAAAAAGCCATGGTGACGTGAAACAGATGGACGTAGGTGACATGAACAGCTTTGCATTTTAGAAAAACAAAATACCATGGCAGTGATGTGGAGAATGAATTGGAGGAATTTGAGATTAGAGCAGCAGATGATATTAGAATCCATTTCTTGGTGAGAGCTAATGGCCTACATTAAAACTAAAAGGCGTGCACAGGAATAGAGATGTGAGGTTAGATATGCAAAAGGCTTAGAAGGTAGAATTTACAAGATCTGCTCACTGACTGCTTGGGTGTTAGGCCGAGAAAAAGGAAGTTGAGAATGACTCCTAAGTGTCTGGCTAAGACACAAAGTGGATGAAAGTGCTAGTCACAAAGAAAGGAATGAAGCAGAAGGAGCAGGCTTAGAGGAATCTGTGTTTAAAACATCTATGGGAAATCCAGGGGGAGGTGCCCTTGACTCCATTCAAAAATCTTAAACCGGATGTAATGATTTGGGACTAAGCAGACCAGCAGCTAAGTAGCAACGGAATGCATGAGCTCAATTAGCTCTTGAGATATTCAAGAAGACTGAGCAATAAAGACTTGGGAGAAGAGAACCAGGTAAAAGTGAAACAGAGGAACTGGGGATGGACAAAGTTGCAAGGTGGGAGTAAGCTGTGTAGAAGCTCCAGATTGGTTAGGGAAGTTAGATCATTGCAGTGTAGTTACATCAGTTTCAGGTGGTCATTCTTGGGTTAAATGGGTGAGGGAAAGATGAGGCAGGACAAACAATTTCTAAATGATTAGTTGCCTTCAGTATGTACCTCAGTGTTTTAGTATACGTTTGTTTCTTTGGCATTCTTTTCATTTCTAAATGTACAACATACTTTATAATTTTAAGACTTGTGGCTTTAGTTATTTAATTTAGCCAAATTATTTCCTGCTAAATATTTTTCTCTAAACCTAAAGTTCTTATGTGTTTGTGACTTGTTTGGTGACCTATTTCTCTTTCTTCACAGTCTGTCTTAACATCTAGGTGAGTTTCATTGCCTGTCTCAAAACACTTGCCCCAATTGTGCTTAAAATGTCAACTTTAGGAAATTATTCTTATAGGTTTAAATGTTTCTATTTTAAGTGACCCTCCTTAAAATAGAAACTGCCTCGGTAGATGTAACACCTTGTGAATAAAACTACATTGAGTAGGAATAGGGACAGTTGTAATGGTGAAGGATATCATTTTTGAGCATGATCATGGGAAGATGGGCTATACTGGGAATAGAATATAACGTGAATTTCCAGAGGCTGTGTAAGGATATTGGCAACGGCACTTCCGGAAGGGAATGAGGAAGAGAAATAGTTTATGATAAGCACTGAGCAATGTGCTTACATACATATTATCTCATTTTATAGTCATCAATACCCTTTAGGGTAGGTACTATTCTCCCTACTTACAGATGGGAACATTGAGGACCTAAAAGGTTGAATTATTTGCTCAATGTTACATTGCTAACTAAAGTGCCAGAAACATATATATATATATTAAAAAAAACGCTTTCCCCAAACCCTTAACCTTTCAAATCCCAGAGCTTATCCTCTTTCTACCAACATGCGAGGCTTTCCTACATTCCTAGATTTTATGGCCCAGTGCCTCAGATGAGAGCTCAAAGTCCTCTGTCATCAGGTTTCCCCCATCTCATGTATATATTTCATTGTATCAGTCAGGATTCTTTGGGTTGGTAGTAACAGAAACTCAATTCAAATTGGCTTAAACAGAAAAGGCAGTTTATCGGCTCACGTAATCGAAAGATCTGGGGGATATTGGAATACAGGCATAGTCGAATCCAGGGTGTTTGAGGAAAGCTGTCAGGAAACTGCCTCTTTCTATGCATGGTTATTATTTTAGTTTGTATTGGCCTCCTTCTTGGGCAGGCTGTCCCCTTGTAGTGCACAGGTCAACACTAGTAGCTCCAGGTTTATGCATAACAAGATGAAAGAGTGTGTGTATCCCCAAACTTTCCACTTCTTCCTGGTATTATTCTTATGGGTTGGTTTCAGTCCCATGCTCATCCCTGAACTAATCTCTGGGATTTTGGGGGTGTGTCGTTCCCATTGGCCAGGCCTGAGTCACATGCTAACTTTTTGAAGCTTAGCCTCACCCAAACCATGTCAATTACAAGTGGAGGAAGGGTGTTTGTCCACGGGAAAATCAGGAAGCTATTAGAAAAGAAGTAAATTGGAATCCTGGACAGTCACAAACAACAGATGTCCACTATCATTTCCACATTATTATCCTACTTGGGCCGTCTGCTCAAGTCAGTAATGCAGACATGATTATGAGATGATTTTCTCATTTGCACTTGCCTACCTGCTGTTTCCTTTGCCCTTGCTATTCCATCCACCAATCCTTCTATCCTTTCAAAGACCTTCTCTCACAAGTGCTCCCTGCATTCTGGAAGCATTGAGAGATCTGCTCATTTCCCTGAAGTGTATGTTGGTAAATCTTAGTTTTTTAAATATATATAATTTTTGCCATATATCCTTGTGGAGGGTGTATCTTACTTCATTTATGTAACAATTCAGAGCCCAGGGATAGGGATAGGAATCTATGGACAAAATGGGTTAAAATTTAACTGGAAAACTATTATCCTTCCACCAGGCCATCCAATGAAAGTGAAAGGCTGAATTTAGGGAAGTCCCTTAGTAAAATTCTTTGTGGTTACATTGAAAGAAAATATTTCAAGCCCAGTAGGAAGACATGAAGACTGGTTCCCTGTGGGAAGATGAGTACAGCATACCCCTACTGCCATGTTTTCATCCTGATTCCATTAAGGTCTTTCTGTATATATGTGTGTGTATGCCTGTATTTATGCTATGTTTTGCTAAAGATACTTTGGACCACTCCTTGGGATGTTTCATCTCCCTAGTTGATGAAGTACAATTCCACATGTTTTGAGCTTGACTCCCAACTTCTCCTGACTTGTCTCTCCTCTTTCCTCCTCTACCTTCCTCCCATGAATTATCATTCTTCTTTTTTAAATTTCTTGTTTCTTTCTTTTTGTTCTTACCTCATCACTCTTCTCCCTTTGTAGGATTCCTTCTCCATTTCTTGAGCCAAATAGTATTATAATTGAATCCTATTGGACTACACAGGTTTTAACCAGTCCCTAACCACAGATTGGAATGAAAATTATTAGAATCCCTACGTTCTTTCTTTGTCCAGGATATATTGTGATCACTGAGAGTAAGTAGAAAATAAGTATTGCTAAGGCTCTTTCTAGAAAGAGAATCCAAAGAAAACAAGTGAATTAGTGCAGAAATTCTCAAGAGCACCTACTTGATGGTTCTCTATCTCAGGGTAAATATGAAAAAAATGCTTCCAACAGGACATTTCCAGGGGTAATTTTTTAAATATTGTTAAAAACAAAATCTTCCTTATGAAATCTTCACTCCAGAAAAAATTTCCCTCAAATAATTCCAAAATGTCATGGATTTTAATGTAATTTGTTGGAAGTCATAATGAGTATGACTTCTTTATTTGTTAATACCAACAAAATTGGCCTGAAAAATTAAAATTGCTGGTGTTACAGCAAATCTAAATAAAATTGAATGGCTTAGGTTTTTTTCTACCTCATGTGAATGTTTGTTAATCTGGTGAAGTCTGTGTCCTAACACTCTTCTTTGATTAGCACTGGGCCTATTTATTTATTTATTTATTTAATAAAGAGAAATGAGAAAGCTATTTTATCTGTAAGTAGTACCTTAGTTGCCAACAAAACCCATTTGGCTTTTTATTCCTAAATGGTTCCATATTTTAATGCGTCTCTCTGCAAAGTATGGTAAAGACAAATCTATGTTAAAAGAAAAATGAACAAAATGAATATATTATAAGGCAAGACAAGGTTGAGAACAAAATGCAAATAGAAATGTTTTTTCCTATTCTTTCTACAATAAGGAAGGGAAGTAGGAACTGAACTAAATAACACTGCTGTGATGGTGTGGCAATACCCATGGTAATGCTTTTGGTGGTGAATTGAGAGCATTCATTTTGTAGACAGGATATTTAGCCTTTCCTGACATTATAGAATGCTTCATAAAGAGATTTTCCTGTACTTAGTCTCTGATATTTCATACCTAATATCACTGAGTGCCATGTCTATGCAGGGCATAATGAGAAAGATGAGAATGGGAGACAGAACATGTGCTAAACAAAGTTTACCGTTGCGTGGGAGCTATAAAGACTTTTTCTTTATGATTTTTTTTTCTGCTCTGCCTTGACAAAATCCAAGCTAGCTAAGATAAAAAGCAAAGCAAAATAGAAGAAAACTCTATCCCATTTCTGTTACTTGGTTGAAAAAAAATGAGTATTTTAAAAGTTATTTTCTTCTTTTTCTCTTAATATTGTTATATTCTAATTAAGATTCATTTACTTGCAAAGATCTTCTTTCTTATAGTTGAGACTGGTGATAAAAAGATACAATGTAATGTGGCCTACAAGATGATACATAATCGTATGTCAAAACAATAGGAGCAAGCATATTTCCTATAAACTGAAAAGTGGTCTTGCATTATCTGTGCTGAGATCAGGAGTAATTCACATATGAAAGGTGCCCAGAACACACACACACACACACGTATCACATAAAGAGATCACTGGAAAGAACACTTTCTTGCTTCAAGCATTTACAAATGATGACCTAAAATCCCAGTGACAATCTCAATGGTCATGCAGCCCAGTCTTAAAAATTCCCAGAGGTGTCATAGATTTCTGGACAGGTCACAGGAGATCAACAACATTGGCTACAGGATGGAAAAGTGCATGGAGAGTCTCAAAGAACACAGGGCAGAGCTCTCTCTCACGAAGAATGAGTCATTCTTCAGAGACACACTATTATAGGATTCTGCTGAGAGTGGTGTAAATTTTTACCTACCATTGGAAACTTTCTAAATTTCTTTCCAGTAATTTTTCATTATTACACAACTGCTTTAGAAATGAATCAAAATTTCCCCCACATTCCATGGGTACCTTCATGTACTAAGAAACTTTTATAAAAAAAAAAAAAAGTAAGTATATGCGTGGAAAATGAACATAGTTAGACATCACCTTCAACAAATGAGTTCAGTCGGGTCGCCATTTTAAAAACTCCTCTTACATGTAAAGAAATCTGTAATTCACATTGTACAGATTCATTTTTACCAGCAGATTTGAGATAAATCTGAATTGCTGATGCATCTGCTGTTCTGCCTTCATGCCCCACACTTCCCCAACTGGTCTGAAAAAAATGAAAACAGACCTTCCTAGAGAGCCTGTCATATGACCAGGGACTTAAACACAGGCAGCATCTTTCTGAATCTCTAGTAATTAATTATCATCAGTTGTCTCACTGACAGCTGGGGGCCACATTTAGCCACCCAGCTGCCCTGTGTTGTACAATGCTGTGTTTGTTCTAAGCCCCTTGGGTGATTCTTGCTGTATGTAAAATAGCAGCAGTTGGAGTACCATTTGCTTCCACATAGATGCTTTATGACTTGGGTGTCAGGACTATGGCAACCCTTTAGGACCAATGAATGCCTGGTAAATACCATGAGATGCTCCCTTGGATGGGAGTGGAGAAAACAGGAAATGATTAAACTATGAGTGGAAGTAAAATAGAAGACTCAATAAAATGGTATTAAAGTGTGAAGTAGGTTCACAACTGACTTAATGACTTTGGTTATTAGGAATTTTATGTGGGGATCTTAGGTGGAGGATCAAACCCTCAACAAGGACCCCTGTGAATACTTTTGCTCAGCTATAGAAAATTGTTTGGTGCAAAACAGGTCTTACCAGACTGTGATGAACATAATTAAGAGTCTAGCCTGTTACTAGATCTTACTGATCTATGAATGAGCAGATGATACTCTGCAGGCAATATCCGGTACCCTTATCTATTTCTTTAAATATCAGCAGCATACTCTTTAATAATACATCAGAATAAATCTGAGCTTTGGAAGAAGCAGAGTGAAGTAAGAAAATCCTGAATTTGGTCTGTAATCCAAGCAACAGTTCTCAGACTTAAGAGGCCAAGGGCTAATATATTCATCATCTTAAAGGAAGTTCAGGAAACTGGATGCTGCTTTTGTCCTAAATTTCCTTTTGGTGTTTTCCACATGGCCTATAAAATGACTTTAAATATTTTGAATTTTTAGCACTGACTATTTTTCTATTCATAGAATGTTCTTCAGATAAACTCCTTTGTTTATCTCTTTGCCTGTCTCCTATCTTGTTAAGAGTTGTTCCTTATGAATTTAGAATTAATTCAAATGAATGCAGACTGGGGGAGGGAAGAGTCTAAGGGGTCAGTTCTGAGCTCACACCAGCTCTATCATGTCCACATGTTTTTAAACTTGATCAGACATATCAGAGGCAAGATCGGGCAGTGTTTCTTCTGAGACTGGCCAGTTGCTGCTAGTTTCTTTTTGAAAAGATTGCTGTCATGGATGTCAAGATTTATTAAAGCTTAACCCTTGACAACTTTGTGATTAACATTAAAAATTGTTTTTGAAATCCAAAAACATGTGCACAAGTGCCTGTAATCTTGATATGTGTGTGTGTGTGTGTGTGTGTGTGTGTGTGTATAGGTTTATGTGTGTGCTTACCAGTTGTATAGCTCTAAGCTTGGTTTCAAGCTTGGATGTGTAAAGTTGGATTACATTCATGAAGACTTCTTTGAATTATTAGTCACTTAGGATTTTAGTTGAAAAAAGACATGTCACACTAAGCAAATCCTGGTAAACATTGCAATTTTGCTCATCTTTTAGTATTTCTTCTCCTTGTTTCAATTTGACATTGTTCTGACATGAATTTGAGAAGTATTTCTCAGCTTTGTGAAATTCACATCAACATCTGTTCGCCACTATAAAAGCTTATAGATACGTAGAAATTTGAAATGTAAATCAGATATAATTTTCTGCTACAACTTTCAATTAAAAAGAAATAGCTAGATGTTTTAAGGGAATCAATGTTAGCAGAAAGATGCTCACATAAATATCTTTTTACCTAGACTCTAAATTCACGCTCGCCAATGCTATTTTCTCTTTTGGTGACATTTTGTGTCTTTGTTACACAGTAAGAAACATGGTCCTTCTCCAAAATACTTCTGATTAGATAGGAAACACTTAAAATTTGAGAATATTGGGCCATCTGTTGTCTTAGCTGACATTTTATTAAGGGTGATACCAATGTTTCTGAAGAAATTTGGAAACAGGCTTTTTTACATTCACAATTACTTGAGATTTCTCCATTGTGAAGGAGAGGTTTCTCTGACCTAGAACTGGATAGATTTTAATAGTAGCGAAAATTTTAATGAAAAGGCTTTATACCCTGTTAAGTACTTTACAAAGTGCTTTACCTGGCATGTAGTAGACACTCAATGGTTTTGGAATGAGTGAAGGCACAGAAGGAAAAATGCACAATAAAAGCAATGGAAAACCAGACTAGATCCTGGTAATGAATAGGGAGGCTTTTTACCCAATGGCATTGTATTTTCATCTCCTGATGGTTACATTATTTAATCTTTTGTTTCATCGTAACAAATGAAATGTATTGGGAAAATTATTGTTCAGCCAATATGATAAACTCAAGGAAATCAGAAGCTTAGGAACCGTTCTTCAGGATCTGCTCCAGTGTTTAGTATTGAAAAATAAACAGAAGAATGCTGAAATCGATGGCATCTAAAGTTCAATGTCTGTAATAAACTTTAAAAATGTCATAAGGAATTTCATTTTCCGTTTCCACATTCAGCTAAATCAGACACCTCTTCTTATTGCCCGTCGTGAACCGCGATATTGCCCTAAAGTCAAGTCAGTTAATAGTTGGAAATATTCATTTATCACATTTTGACTCTAATCAATGAGATACATGATGGGCTTTGGTGTCAGAGAGACCTAGCTTTGCAATGACCGTCAACTCTCAAAATGTTTCCTCGTGTAAAAATGGTCATAATGATACCTAGCTTTTAGGGTTTCATTGGGAAGTATTAAGACATATGATTTGTGAAAAGTGTTTCAGTCCAGTTTCTAAATGCATAAGAAATGGTGAGCTATTATCAAAACAACTTTCTGTGGTCCTTTCTGGTTAAGGTGACCAAGTAATTTATCATCCAAGCCGGGTAACTTTTGAGAATGAAAGCAGAAACTCTTCATAATTGCACTGCAATACCGGGCATAAACCAGGACCGTGGGTAATCTGAGAACTATTCCTGACACATCCATCCTAAAGTAAAATATGCTTGCTAGACATTGAGAAAGAGGACATATAAACCTATATTTTTAATGTGATAAAAATGGCATTAGGAGAGTTTTTTTTATAATCCACTGCATAGATTACTTGTGTTATTGCCTGGATAAGAAGATGATAGTTAAAAAAAATTTTAAAAAAGAAGATGATAATTAAGAAGGGAGAATTGTATTGGTGATAACCCTCTGAAAGCAAATGTGGAGAGAAGAGAAAGTCCAGCAAGGAAAGACTGAGTAGTAGAAGAGGTCTACTGTAGGACGGAGCTGCTCAAAGTGCAGTTCTTGGAGAGGCAGCGTTGGCATCACTGGAGAACTTGTTATAAAGACAAATTTTCAGGCACTTTTTTCACACCTACTAAATGGGAATATACGGTCTGGTGCCCAGGAATCCGTTTTAACAAGCTCTTCGTGTATTCCTCTACATACTAAAGGTTTAGAAACACTGCTCTAGGAGAGCCAGAGATTTTTCAAGTTGTGAAAGCCACCTTAGATGTAGGCCAACTTGCATTTTACATACAAAGAAACCAAGTCTTGAGAGAGGTTAGATACCTCAATTAAATGCACAAAGTTAAGGGAAGGGAAATGAGAGGTACGATCTGAGTTTTTCCATTGTTTATTTCTTTCCAGTTCATTATAGTGATACATTGCCCATCTCCTTATGCCCAAATACCCCTTATATGGTTAGACTTTTGAACACAATCTGTCCCTGTTGACCAGGGACAAATGTGTATACTATTTAGTATTGTGTTCTACTCTCTGAATGCAAAAGTATGCTTGGGATGTGTGAGAGGTTGGTGATTTTCACCATGAAGTATATTTGTTTGACTCTGATGAATTTATGCTTGTAATCAGTCTGATCTTCATTTGCTTTAAATGAAATATATAATTTATACAAGGACAAGAGTGAAAAGAAGAAGGGTATCACAGATTAAGATACTGGACACTGTACTGAGGATCGTAGACTATTTGGAGGTGTGTGGCTTAGACAACTCAATGGGAAAAATAAACAATAGAGTTAGAAAAATATAGGATGTACTTCAGGATAATAACAGCTGACATTAATTGACTACTAGTTACACGCCAGGCCGTATAGTGCTCCATGTGTATTATTTAATCTTTTAGTTGTCATATGATGTAGGTAATGTCATTATTTCAGTTTTAAAGATGAGAAAACATTTTAAAGGGTAAACTGTTGCTCTTACGTTTGATTCCAAAAACCACTCTTTCACTATTTTAGTTTCTTCACATATACCTCAGCCTATGCCAAAGAATAATAACAACAGCAGCAGCAAAACAAGACACATAGAAGATTGTTTGCAAAGATAGATAAATTACAGCATAATAAAACAAATTTAAAAGAAAGAAAATGAGGGAAAGTGAGCATATATTAGGAAAATAGGAGAAGCCAGAGAAAGGAGAATGAACAAAACGAAAGCAAATAAATAGGCACATTTGTTAAAAATGGGCCAAATTAGCAACCAATATGAAGGAGGAAATAAAGCAAATTACAAGGTTCATAGAGTCCATAAAGTAAAAAAAAAAAAAAAAAAAAGTAACTTACGGAAAAACTCAAGTGCTACTGATAATGAGAGGTGAATTTTTCCAAGGGGAACTCATAAATAATACTAGCATTAATCACTAACATTTAATTCAATACTTTGCTTCTATTATCCCGTTTAATCTTCGGAGGCAATTGGGAATTATTCTAATTTTGAATATGGGAAAATTGACGAACAGAGAGTAAAGGGAATTGTTTAAGGTTACATAGCTGGTAAGTAGCAGAATTGGGATTTCAACCCAGATCTATTCTGGGCCTCCGGCCAGCCCTTTTGACTACCAAATCACACACATTCTTGAGAACTTTCATACAGTAAGTGCTGGAATACATTCAAAAGGGAGCTTTCTGCTGCTTACACGTCCCCTCAATAGAGTACCATAAAATCAAGTCAGGCAAAATTATGCAAAAGCAATCCTAATGGCCGCCATTGTAGCAAGTGTCAAAAATGTATTTTTTGTGCTGAACTCTTCTTGGACCAATGCTTTAGAACAGAGTTTCAGTTTGGTGGGCATTTGGTTACACTGTGAATGGTTGACACCTAAGTGCTCAGGATAGCTAGTGTGTCTGGGGTAACCACAGCCCCGGGCTGTTTGCTTCAGGGCTCACGTACATGGATGGTGACCTAAGCAGATGGCAGAAACTGAGAATATCTGCTGTAATTGCTCTTCAGAAACTCCCCGAGCCTGTCCAAGGAAGTGCTACTACCTTGCCATCTACGTTAGCATCCAGTGTAGAACGCGCTATTTGTCGATCTGTAACGAAAGCTCAGTGAAGCTTTTTCCCATATCATTGGTTGAAAAGACTATCCACTGAAATGACTTTTCAACCTTTGTTAAAAATCAGTTGTCTGCGTATTCATGAGACTATTTCTGGACACTATTCTTTTTGTTTATGTATTTGTATTTACACAGATACCACACTCTTTTGATTACTCTAGATTTATAAGTATTAAAATCGGGTAACCCTAATCTTCCATCTTTACTCTTTTTCAAAAATTTTCAAAATTGTTGTGGTATCCTATGTTCTTTGTATTTCCATATGAATTTTAAAATTATGTTTTTCAAAAAAAGCCTGCCAAATTTTGATTGGGATTTCATTGAATTGATAGATCAATTTGTGGAGAAGTGACATCTTGTCAATATTGACTCTTTGGACCTGTAACTCCATTTATTTAGGTCATCTTTAATTTTTCTCAGCAATGTTTTGTAGTTTTCAACATTACAGGTCTTGCACATCTTCTTGTCAGATTTATTCCTAAGTATTTCATATTTTCTGATGCTATACTTCATTTTATAATTTCAATTTCTGTTTGTTACTAATATATAGAAATACAATTGATTTTTATAGATTGCTCTTGTATCTTGCTAAGTTCATTCTTTAGTTCTGGTAGCTTTTTATAGATTTCAGCTGACTTTCCATGTAGATGACAACGTCCAACTAGCTTTTATTTCTGTGTCTCCAATCTGGGTGTTTTTAATTTATTTTTCTTGCCTGACTGCACTGGCCAGAACTTGGAGTACACTGTTGAAGAAAGCACTGTAAGAGCAGTCATCCTTGCCTTTTTTTTTTTTTTTTTAATGGAAAGCCATTTTATTTTAAATATAACAGTGTGTGCATGTCAATTCCAAATTCTCTATCCTTCTCCCACCCCTTCCACCCCTGGTAACCATAAGTTTGTTCTCTAAGTCTGTGAGTCTGCTTCTGTTTTGTAAATAAGCTCATTTGCATCATTTGCCTTTATCCTGATTTTAGGGGGGAATCTTTGGGCTTTTCATCATTAAGCATGATGTTAGCTGTAGATTTTGTTTGTTTTTGTTTTTTGGTAGATGCCCTTTAACAGGTTGAGAAAATTTTCTTCTATTCATAGTTGGATCAGATTTTATTTACTTTTTTTTAGCAGAAACGAGTGCTGGATTTTGTCAAATGACTTTTCTGTATATATTGATGATTGTATAGTTTTTTTTTCCTAGTTTGTTAATATGTTGAAATACATTGATTGACTTCTTAATGTTAAAGCAATTCTGCATTCTCAGGATAAATCTCACTTTGTCATGATGTATTATACTATTTATATGGAGTTGGATTTGATTTGCTGAAATTTTGTTCAGAATGTTTACATCTGTGTTCACGGGGTATATTGGTCTGTGGTTTTCCTTTGTTGTAATATCTTTGTCTGATATTGGTATCTGGTTCATGCTGTCCTCATAGAATGACTTGTGGTATGTTTTCACCTTGTCAACTTTCTGAAAGAATGTGTAAAATTGGTATTAGAGTTGACCTTTGAACAAAGCAAGGGTTAATCCACATATTACTTATAGTCAGCCCTCTGTATCCGTGGTTTCTCCACATCCGTGGATTCAACCAACCACAGACTGTGTAGTACTATAATATTTACTATTGAAAAATATCCAGTTTTAAGTGGACACTTCCTTGGAATTTAAACTCACATTGTTCCAGGGTCAACTGTATTTCTCTCTTAAATATATGGTAGAATCACCAGTGAAGCCATCTTGTCTTAGATTTCTCTTTGTGGAAATGTTTTTACTACATTCTTAATTAGATACAGGTCTGTCTATGTTATTTCTTCTTGAATGAAATTTGATAGTGTGTGTATTTCCAGAAATTTGTCCATTTCATTTACGTTTTTCAGTTTACTGGCATAAAGTTGTTGATAACATTCACTTACCATCTTTTTATCATTTGTATAATGTGTAATGAAATTATCTTTTTCATTTCTGATATTGGTAATTTGTGTCCTCTTTCTTTTTTACCTGGTCAGTCTGGTTAGAGGTTTATTTTATTGATCTTCTCAGTAAAATTGTTTCCATTGATTATTTCTGTTGCTTTCTGTTTAATATTCCATTGCTTTCCATGGTAATTTTTATTATTTTCTTCTGCTTACTTGGGGTTTAATTTGCTCTCCTTTTTCTAGTTACTTAAGGTCATTACTATGAGAGATTTCTTCTTTTCTAATGTAGGCTAGTGCTATAATTTCCCCCCAGTAGTATTTTGGGGGGAAATTCATCTCACAAATTCATCTCACAAATTCATATGTGTTTTGCTTTCACTTTTATTCCATTCAAAATATTTTCTGTATTGCCTTTTAATCTGTTCTTTGACTCCTGGATTTTTTTTTTTGGAGTGTTACTTAGTTTCCAAATATTTAGGGATTTCTAGAGATCTTTTTGCTATTAATTTCTGTTATAATTTCATTATGGTTAGAGAACATATTTCACATGACTTGAGGTCTTTTACATACATTGAGATTTGACTTTTGGTCTAGAATATGGTCTACTAGTATTAGTATAGCTACCTTACATTTCTTTTTATTAGTATGAATGTGATATATGTATTTCCATCCTTTTACTTTTAATCTATTTGTGTCTTTATATTTAAAGTGCATTTCTTGTAGGCAGAATATAGTGGTCTTACTTTTTTATTCAATCGAACAGTCTCTAACTTCTAATTGGGGTGTTTAGATCATCTGCTTTTAATATGATTATTGATATGCTAAGATTTAACTGTATCATCTTGGTATTGGCTTTTTATTCATCCTATCTGTTTTTCCTTCACTTTTTCCCTTTTCTATCTTATTTGTGATTAATCAAATATATTTTATAATTCCATTTGTGTCTTTTTGAGGGTTATTAGTTACAAGCATTTGTTTGGACATTTTAATCATTCCTTTGGGGTTTATAGTATATATATTTATCTTATCTCAGTTTACTATTAAGCAATATTATACTACTTCATGTATAAGAACAATTCCATCTCCCATTGTGGTTTTTATATTTAAACAGTCAATTGTCTTTTAGATAGATCAAAATGATAGGAAACAATTTTATATGTTTACCCATGTATTTACCATTTCTGGTGTTCTTCAATTCTTAGTGTAGATTCATAGTTCGGTTGGTATCATTTTCATTCTGCCTAAAGGATTTCCATTTATATTAAGTGAGATGAGGGTGATGATTCTTTCAACTTTCTGTCTGAAAATGTCTTTAATTAGTCTTTGTTTTTAACGACATTGTTGCTGGACTCTATGTTGACAGCTTGTTTTTTCTTTCAGTACTAAAAGATGTTGTTCCATTGTGTTTTCACTTGCATTGTTTCTGACAAGATGCCTGACATCATGCTAATTTTTTCTACTATAGTAAACATATCTGTTTTTCCTGGCTGCTTTTAAGATTATCTTTTTAAAACTGGTTTTGAGCCATTTGATTTTGTTGGTGTATTTTTTTTTCTTCATGATTTATGTGTTTGGAGATAGTTGAGGTTCTTGCATCTATAGGTTCATAGTTTTTGCCAAATTTAGAAATATTAGGCCATTATTTTTTCAAATATTTTTTCTGTCTAACACGTCTCTGCTCTCATTCAGGGACTCCAGTTACATATATATTGAGTTACTTAAAATTTCCCCATTTTTCACTGATGTTCTTTTCACTTTTTAAATTAGTTTTTTGTCTGTGTTTTGTTTTGAATAATTTCTATTGCTGTGTTTTACAGTTCACCAATCTTTTATTGTGTAATAGCTAATCTGCCATTAATCCCATCCAGTGTATTTTTCTTCTCAGACACTGTAGTTTTTGTCTCTAGTGGTTTTATTTGAATGCTTTGTACATCTTCTGTGTCTCTATTTAACTTTTAAAAAATATGTAAATACAATTATAACCATTCTAAAGTTCTTGCCAATGAATTTTAACATATGTGTCAGTACTGGGTCTATTTTGACTGATTAATTAATCTTCTCATTTTAGGTTGTGTTTTTCTTCCTCTTTCAATGACTGGTAATCTTGGATTAGATGCCAAACCTTGTTAATTTTATTTTTCAGATGCTGAATATTTTTATATTCTTATAAATTTTGTTGTACTTTTTTTCTGGGAAACATTTGATCCTTTTGAGTCATGATTTTATGATTTGTTAGGTGGGTCCAGAATAGTGGTCAGCCTAGGGCTAACTGTCCCCTATTATGGGGTCAGAGTTTGTTTCACTATTCTACCCAATTCCCTGTGAATTATTAGTTTTCTTTTATTCTTTCAGTTGGTTTTCTCCTGGCTTAGGACAGTTTTCCTCACATGCATACACTGATCGATACTTTACCCAGTAGCTGTGTGAGGCCATCTGCAGATCGCCAGGGTTCTCTGTGTACAGTTTTATCTCTGGTGGCCTGTCTATGAACTCCAGCTGCCTTGATCTCCCTCAGTTCTTATCTTCATCTTCTCAACTCAGGGAGTTGTCTGCATACTACTTGGGTTTCCTCTCTCTGCACCTCCCCCTGAAATTCTTTCAAGGCTGTAGGCTTAGGTAAGCCTGTCTCTCAGAGATCACTATGCTTGTTGCCTGACTTCCGGTTTCTTGGATATTATTCCTTAATATATTTTGTGTGTAACGATTGTTTCTTTCAAGTGGGAAAGTAAATCTGGTCGCTGTTACTTCATCTTGGACTGGCTTTACACTTCTTGTTACTGATTTGTACAAATTTTCTGATGGATGGTGACTCTCAGGATTCTGAATACATCACTATTAAAAAATTTAATTGAGAATTGCATCTAGCCATTTTAAGAATATTAAAAAGTTGTGTTCATAAAAGCAAGCTAAAGACTCTCATTAAATATTGGAAAGTTTTTTATTTAGACATTTTATGCACATCTAATAATTATTATCTTCTCTAATGCTTTGCACTTCATGCTTATAATTACATAATATAAGAAAATATGATGAATTTTGAAGCCATTTGCAGCTTAGATTCCCCCAAATCCCTCAGCGTCCTATACAAAATAATCTAATTTTCTATTTGTACCATGACATGAAAAAATGTTGGGAAGTGCTGACTTATAAAATCTGATTAAAGCATTGAGCTGTTTCTCCTGAAAAATATGCACAGAAGTCCAATGTTACTTATACTTTGGGGGCATTTTCAGGTCTCCTGAAAACTACTCATGAACTCCCCCAGTTAAGTCTCTGCTTTAGTGAATGGAAAGGCTTCAGGTAATTTTTCACAAAAATTGTTTCGCTCAGCTGAGCACTTGAAAAGTATTTGGTAGGAGTGAATTAAAAATTAAGAGTAGATGCTTAAAATAACATCTTTAAGCAAGGGGCTGGGTTCTACAGTCAGTGCCTATAGCTAAAATCATGTACAGTTACATAGACTTCTGAAAATCTCTTAAATCTCCGGTAGAGTAAAATATCCATGTTTGTATATACAAGCCTATTCTGTAATTCTCAAACATAATAAAATTTGAGAACCCTTGAGTTTAAAAGGAATGAAAGGAAGGTCTATTTATAGATGTTTGGGTTTCTAAAATGGTCCTGTTTAAACTGTCCCATTCCTAGGTTAAATAGGGTAAAGGTGGAAATTACTAATGTGGGCCTGGAGGTAGAGGGTTCTGCTTACCTCATTTTAAGAGTAAACATCTAGAACATTAAATGCATGTAAATAAATTATTTTGTTCTTGTAAGGATTGAGTAAAATAGTGGAGTCTATTTTGGATTGATGGATAGTAGAAGTTTTTATGATTGAAAGTTAGGGTAAGTTAAAAGCTTCTATAATGAGACTTTTTGGTGTGGGAAAATGATCCCAAATGAGCAAAGCAAATTGAGATCTTGCAGTATCAGTCTAATATCATTTCAAATACCCCTAGGCATGAAATAAAGCATGATCTTATAAATTTCAAGAATCTTTAAAGTTAAACAAAAGTTTTCATATTTTAGGAAATAAAATATAAAATCTGATCAAATGATTAGTGTTGGTGAGAGTCACAAACTTCTCTGAGCAGAGAATTCTCTCATTCTCACATAATTCCATTATGTGCTCTAAGATACAAACCCCTCTTAAAGTTTTGAAACCCATGATACAGGGAATATAAAAAGGATTGCAGTATACCAGTTGGTGGAAATAAGACTCTCTCTAGGTTTGAAAATAATAAGAATTGTGTAGCCATAGTTTACTGGAGTCTTCCATGAAAATGCATCTTATAACCATGGGATGATTTAGAATTATGTACAAATAATTTTAAAAATTGTATAAGACCCCAAAAGAGAAAAATGAAATATCTTGTTTAGAAATATATACATATGTGGTAAAATATTATATACATAAAGATAGGCAAAGGGATGATAGCCACCATCACTATTCAAATATTTTTTAGTTTGTTTGGGCTGAAGTAGGGTGATGGGATGGGGGTGGAACTCCTAGGTAGATTTCAGTGTAGAGATCACTGTGTTGTACCTGTGACTTGAGTGGTAGGTTCATAGGTATTCATTTTTGTAACTATGCTTTACAGCTAATATATTTGTTACATCTATTCAGTTAAAATGTTCAATATTGGATTTAGGGACTTCCCTGGTGGTTCAGTGGCTAAGACTCCATGCTCCCAATAGAGGTGGCCCAGGTCCCTGGTCAGGGAACTAGATCCCATGTGCAGCAACTAAAGATCCCGCATGCTGCAACTAAGGCCTGGTGTAAGTAAGTAAAGTAAAGTAAATAAATAAATAAATAAATTTTAAAATAATAAGGTGTTTTTATCAGGTTAAGAAAAATAAGAATCATAGTACTAATCTTGTGTTAAAAAATTTTGTATATTTGATGTTTTTAGTAGTTATAAATACGTAAGAGAAAATGTCATAAACCTGGCAGCACCTGCAACTCTAATGGAAAATGTGTAACTGTGTAGTTGATTCAGTCTTATGATTTTAAGAAATTTTACCAAGAGAATAAACAATGTTGGGATATTAATAATATTAGAGTCAGTATATTTACAAACTTAATTATGTTCACAAGTTATTTAAATACTGGCCATTTTTATTAAGTCAGAGAAAAAAATACTTGAAGAAGGAAGGAAAAGTCACAAGTTTAATAAATGCTGTTTAACGTGCTTAAACGTTTTTAGCTAGGTTTGTTAATACAACAAAATATTTAAAGACCCTTTTAGAAATAATTGATAAAATCTGCTAGATGTAAAAATAGATGGTATGATTGGTTATGTAAATTTACAAGCCTAAGGAAGAATGAAGATTGAAACTTTTTAGTTTTAATAAATTTAATAATAATTGTTAAACCAAAACTAAACTTCTGATCAGTCTTTTTGTTGTATAAAAAAACTACATATTCAACCATATAACCAAGTATACCTAACTTTGCGAGGTAAATATAGAATTATGAACTTTAATCATCATCAAACCTGGGGTAGGGTTGACATCTTTCTGCGAAAATCCAGGATTCCTAGAAAGATAGGTATATGAATAGAAGGCCAGGTACTTCTGCTGGGAAGAGAGGCAATCAGTCCAAGCAGGCATAGTCAAACCTTTCTTTAAAAGAGAGTTTGCATTTACTACGATGCAAAGACATAGGATAATCATGGCCTCAAATTTTATAACACAAAGGAAGAATGCATCCATTTTGTCCTGGGGGGAAAAAAAACAAATTAGCTGTAACAAAATAGCCACCTCCACTTTTAAACAATGAAAGTGAAATAAATTATTGACAAAGCCCAACTTAAAAGTCTATTGTTCATTTTACTAATGAGTAATTTGCTATGATTAAACTATTAGCCATTACAAGGAAAGGTTGAGCCATGACTTTCAACTGTGGTGACTTTGGTTTGAACGTAATTCATCTTGGCCTTCTTCCTGGCTGCCGCAAGATGGCAAGACCAGTGGTCAAACAAGGCTGCTCTTGATTGTAACCATGAAACCAGCATTTGTGAATTTAAAAAGAAAAAAAGTTTATATTTTCGATAGAAACAGGAGGACATCCATAATTGGTATCAAATAACATAAGTTTAAAGGAATGGGCACTGCAGGATTTGGGTTTCACATGAGTCTCTCTGGAATCTCAAGTCAGGAGCCCATCTCTCACAGCTGCAGGGTAGTTGAGAGTGGAGGGCAGCTTTGGATAACTTGTTTGGTGGTTGTGTTGTAGTTTTCTCAGGTGTTGCACTAAAGAAGTAAAATATTATATGGCAATGAACTTGGAGATAGTTTTTTTTTTCTTTAATATAGGTTTTATTATGCACACACCTAGTTTCTAGCCACAGAGTAATTCAGCTCTGTAATGACATCAGAAGGAATATGACATAATGGGTGCAGGGAGTTGTAAAAATGAAACACCACTGTTATCCTTCATCTTGAAACTCCAGATCTGTTATGAATCATATTGTCATCAGTAGTCTCCTGTGAAGTTGAACGCTGTGTTCTACAGTGAGACAATAAATTGAAGAGACTTGCTGAAGGTCACAGAACACAAAGGCTTTTTAGCATCCAAGAGGCTAGAATTAAAAAGATGTGGACACAGAGTTCTACTTTGAACTCAGATGAAGTATGGTTTACTCTTTGGGAAGAATCTTCCATACCTATGGGCCTGGGATAGAATGTAAACACATGGTTAAGCATGAATGTGATAGATCAGGATATCGTGTCTCTTTGAGTGTGTGTGAGGCTGAGAATGAGGGAATACTATCCTCTATGATTATGCCGAATTATTATATATTATTTTCTATAGAAATAAATGTTATAAAAGGAATACATTGCTATATTATTATCCAAAGACTAGTTATATAAGCGTGGCAAACTGTTCATTTAATAACATGAATAGCACTTAAAGTCATGTAACATTGTTTGAAAACTTGTTTACTTGATCTCCTTTAGACAAAGTAGAAATTCAATTTGTTTTAGCTTTGTCAGAAACGCCCTCATCTTCTAATTATCCCTGTTCATGCATGAGTAGACAGAGCAGTAGATAACACACTGACAACTTGCAGACCAATGTGTGAATATCTATTATCACACCTCCTAGTGTTTAGACCAGATGTTAGTGAAGTCAATGCGTTTTTCCAAGTGTGACGTGGCCACCACGTTTAACAGAAAAGACTTGCCTTCTAAAAAGTAGAAGGCTGTTCAAAGAGAAAGGTATCTATACTAAAATTAATTATAACAGAGATGCATAGTAAAATACCTTAAAATAACCACCACCAACAAAAAAGCTCCTTGTTATATGTGTGAGTGAAATTTATCTTCCTGAGAACTTTTTCTGGGGAAAATGAGAGCTGAATTTCCAGCAGTGGCAGTGAATTTCAGTCGTCAGCACAAGCTGAAGAATTACTGGACATACATCTAGGATGTGAGTAAAGTAAATCAGGTTCCCCAGTGACTGATTTCTATTTAATTTTCTACTAGAAGCAAATAGTCCTGAGATTCTGATTACTCTTTTTAGTGATGTCCAGTGTCCCTGCGTTAACTTGTGGATATCAGTCATGATATTATTCTAAACAACAAATACAGCTTAATGCAATGAATCACTGAGGATGACATAATTTATAATGAATATCAAAATCTGCATCAAAGTTTGCTTGGACAGTAAAGATTCATGGCTGCAAAATATAAACTGCAGATAATAAATTTATAACTTAAGGAAGTTTCCTTATAATGCTGTGGGAAAAAAAGTATTTCAAACATTTAAAAACTGAGTGTATGCTGGTGTTCTGAAATAAGGGGATAAATCAGAAATCTTTTATTTATTCATAAAACAAAGAGCTTTTTTATTGTGCAATGCCTGTGACCTTAACCTCGCATAAACTGAACATAAACTCCCACCCCAACCCCTGCAATCAGCCTTTTCTTCTGCCAGGGAGAAAAGCTGTTGCCAAATTACCCTGATTGTCCTGAATAATGGACAAATAATAATGGGAATGCTTTGAACTCATGAAACACCTTTCATCCACAAAGCGCAAAACACTTCAAAAAGAATAAGTCACACATTCACATAATCACCCAACCCCCTCTTGCTGGGGCTGGAGGTGAGGGTGAGGTGACGTGTAGCAGTGACGTGTTCTACTTTGTTCAGGAAAAGAAATGAAAACGTATAAAATTAAAATATTCTTAGATAAGGAATAGCTGAAAATACAGGGATGACTTAACTGGATTGAAAGCTTATGGGACCGAGTGATAAGCAAGTGGTTGAATGTGAATTTGGGGAAAACAGGCGTGTACCAGGGCTGGAATGAGGGTGAGGTGGAAGAGGTGCCTAGGACAACTCTCAGGGTTGCCCAAGTGCCTCATTAAATTGGGCACTGGGGGCGCCCATCTTGCTTAGTCCTAGTGCCAGCAATTTTACTAGTGCTGCAGTCCTGCCTCGTGTAGTATTGCCGCACGGTCTTAGATGTGTGCTTCTGTGTGTGTGGTGACAGTGGTGGAAGGCAGATTTGGTTGACCTCAGACTGAAAGGCAATCTGGTAGGCATTGGCCATAGAGCCTGAGATCTGTGATTTGAACTCAGCTCAAAGTGCCTCCAAAGGCAATCCTCTCCCCTCTGTGATGGGCTGGGTCTGCCATCTCATCACGGTAACTCAGAGAATTGAGTTCCACTGCTTCAGATCCGTTTGGAGACAGAGCAGGCTGGTACAGCTAGCAATGGGGAAGGGAACTTAGTCTCTTTTAATTCCCAGGTCATGGTTCAGAAAATGATGGTTTAAATACTGATTGCGAACAGGTCAGTCATTGTGACCGTTTATGATGATGATAATACTTAAATACATGACATTTAACATTTTTTTGGTCTTTTTTTTTTTAATTTATGGAATTGTAGAGAGCCCTCTTTGTTCCCTACTCAGTAACCATTCAGTTACCTTTTCCTTTCTAACAGAACCTCAATATTTTCTAGGTTTGACCTTTCAGTCAACCCATTTGACTTGAGGGATGCTAAATTCAAACCTCTTTCAGAACCTAGGCAAGAGCTAATCAGCTAATTGGAACTATTTTTAGTCCAGGCATGGGTACTAGTATAAATTGGCCCAATCAGTTTGAAGGGAAAAACTTTAATTTCATAACTGTGGAAATCTCTCCTTCTCTTCACTGAATGCTGCTATAGTTGCTACTGGCCTCCATCCCCCAATCAAAAGTGGACCTACATGATGCTATTAAAGGCAGACCAGAGACAGGAAGACAACCTGGGCTTTTTATGACACCACTGAGTCACGAAATCAACAAAGTCAGGGCTCTTTGTTGTGAGATAAATTTCTTTACTGCCTAAATTACTTGGAGTTTGAGTTTACTGTTACTTTCAGGAAACAGCTTCCAAACTGATGGAAAAGATTCAGTCAGTTTTTCTCTCCTTTGTATAAATGCCTGATGACAATAATATTTGGTGAATTATACCATTAGCTGGGATTTGGAATTTGCCATTTTTAAAGCATACATGTATATCTTTATGTATATATTTATGTATAAACATGTATACAGTATATAGTGATAGACAATACAGTTAATCTGTGGATAACTGTACATATGGCAGTTAATTATGTTTGCATGTTCATTTTTGTATATGTAGAGCATATGTTATTAACCATATTTTATATTAAAATATTTTTATATTTCTAGTTTTTTTTTAGCATATAGAAGCTACATCTCATATTATTTATCCTTTAAAACACTCACCATCTTTCTGGTGATAACTACTGCATTCTGAAATAGAGAATCTCAATCAGGCATTCTGAAATTTGGTTAGTTTCTGGGAGACAATGATCTGGGTTCAGACTGTATGTCATAAAATAATTATGAGAGACAGAATAAATTTTGAGATAAAGTCTAGGTGATGTGCAAGTAGAAGATACAGATCAAAAATAAAGGAAAGAAATGCAATGTGCTCAGAATTCAGTGAGGTTTTTTAGTGATTTTCACTGGGCTTCAGCCCTCTTGTCTGAATTATATATGCTCCTGTGGGTTTGCGCCAGTCGTCCCACCTTCCTGTGAAATAACGCTTCCTGCTCGTCCCAAAGGAGCATCCAAACAAAAAAAAAAGGGGGGGATTTTTAAGGAGAGAAACAAAAATGCCTTTCAGTTTTCTCGTGGGATTTGAGGCAATGAATTCATGGAAATTTATTCAGAAGATATTCTTTGATAATTTAGGGCCCAGCTTTTGTAAATGATAAATATTACATTTTTCTTTTTTGCAGCTGTTTCTTTAAAATTTTTTATTTCAAACTAAATCTGAACAGAAGTAGCTTAAGTAAAAAGTTATAGATTAACTACTGTGGCCAAAAAGCTCTTTTACAAAAATTTAATGTTTTTGCAGTCCCTGTTGCCCCAAACCTGGGAGTTCCGAAGTTTGATATTATGGCTATACTAAGGCAGAGTCACATTCAGCCCATGGATCCTAGAAAGTAAGGACGTAAGGATGTAGAATCACTTAGAAAGTCCTAAACGAGGAGTTTGAAGGAGAGTAGAACTTAACAACATCCACAAAACAGATGCGTTTGTTGCAAGAAGGATAAGAATGATGTAATACATGTATACAACATAGGTGGACATACTACCAAGCCATGGGATACATTTTGATATTGTGGCAACTGATGAACACTAGGAAACATTTTTTATCCTATATTAAAAGCACAGAGACAAACAAGTTCATCACCTTCCTCACACCACCCTGTACGATGCAGTGTTTTCATTTCTGCATGCGTATGAGTGGGCGGCAGAACGAAAATTTGATGCAACATTTGCCTGCAAAGCAGACAATCACATGAACATGTAACTGGAGGAGAGGTCTAAGCACCCACTTGTACCAGAGTCCATAATGTGTGCTGTTATACTGTGGGGAATCATTGCTGTACCAGCTGACTAGTTGTTGTTTTACGAAGGAAAGGAAGTCCAGTTTAATATTATAAAAGTACATTGAACAATTGGAGTAAGTTTGCATTCCATAAAATTAATGATAAGCTCATCCATTTTTCTTTCTTCTAAATACAGCTGTATTCAACTAAATTTTCTCTTTGTAACTGTAAATTTTAATTTCTTAGCAAGCCCAGCATGAATTTACCTCAGGCAGTGATCAGTAGTACTTAGGCGTTCTTAGAATTACTCAATTAAATTTCTAGTTGACATTTATCACTGTTTGTGTTTCAGAATTTTGTGACAACTATCCCACCATTTATTTGTGATTGGTGAGGAATAAGTATATTTAAATGTTTGATTTTATGGTAAGATGTGCTTATAATTTCATAACTTGAGGTGGAAACAACACTAAATTAGGCGTTAGAAAGCTTTGGAATATTAGGGAAACTTTCAAGTCTTTGTTTTCCTAATCTGTAGAAAATGATTGAAGGTCCCTATCCTGATAGAAAATGTTTGAGAGTAATGAGGTAATGTTTCTAAAAAAAATTTTTTTTAAAGTGCAATGTGCTATACTATTGTGAGGTTTGATTATTTTAAATCTGTGAGAACTAGCATGGTATGTCAATTCAGATGCTTTCATCTGCAGGTAGTAGAAACCCCAGTTCCAAGTGGCTTTAAGATGAGGAGATTTATCATCTTAATTAACAAGAAGTCGAGGAGTAGGGTAGCTACAGGATTAGCTAACTCAGTAGTTCAGTGGCATGATCATGGATCCTGGCACTTCCCTTATATGAAATCTTCCCACCTTTAGCTTGCCAGCTAGCTCCCCTCATGGTCAAATATGGCTGCATCTCTCCGGGAGTTTGATGCTGTCTTATTCTGTGCTGGCTGCTATAACAAGATACCACAAACTGGGTGGTTTATAAACAACAAAATTTATTTACCATAATTCTGAAGGCTGGGAAGTCCAAGATTCAGATGCCAACAGATTCTGTGTCTGGTGAGAGCCCTTTTGTGGGTTGCAGACTGCGGATATCTTGTTGTGTCCTCACATGGTGGAAGGAGCAGGGGATCTCTCTCAGGGCTCCTTTATGAAGATCCTAGACTCCCTTGTGAAAGCTCCACCCTCATGGTCTTATCACCTCCCAGAGGCTCTACTTTCAAATACAATCACACACAAATATAAACTCAACATATGAATTTTGGGAGAGGAGAAAAAACCTTCAGTCCATAGTAGATGCCTTATACAGCAGTGTCCTCCTGTCTCTTTTTAAGGTCTAAAAAGCCATTCCCTAAAATCTTAATCTCATCCCTAATAAGAGTCTCCTTATGTATTTCCCTTTTTGCAAACCACTGGCAAGAAACATTGGATGGAACGATTGGTTTAGATTAACCAGTCCCCACCCCCGGCCCCAACTGGGGATGGGGGTCAGCCTTGTCTGAATCACATGATCGTGTCTAGCAGTACTGAGACACAGACTGAGCAGGGCAGAAGGGGGTACTGACTCTTACACAGCATCCAGCAGTTGCTGCTAAAAAAAAATGGCCTCAGATATGAGCAGTTCTGTATATGTTATACTTTAAGCCATTTTAGGTTGGATTTTGTTTTGCTTAATCAGCAAAAGATTTTTTTTGGCTCAATAAGTGAAAATACCAGGTGTAGACTGGTATCAGGCATATTTATATGAAGAGGCTCAGGATATTATCATGACATCATCATTATCACGAGGTTTCAGCCTCATCTCTCTGAGTCTCTGGACTCTCCTCAGTTTTGAAGGCCACCTTCATCTTTGTCTTCAGGCTGGCTTCTTTGTAGCAACATTGACTGTCACAGTTTCAATTTTATATTTTAATACCATGCCATCTAGAAGAAGAGAGGGCTTCCGTTCTGGTCACCGTAGAACAGAGAGGGAGTTAAGATACCGGAAACTCTGGCAAACGTCTCCCCATGGCTCATTGGCTCTAACTGGGGTTTGGACCCATTTTTCAACCAATAGCTGTGACTAGGGGATGGAATGTGCTGATTGGCCTAAGTCATCAAGGGTCCACCCCTGGAATGTAGGCAGAATCTGCCACATCTAGACCTCAGTGAGGAGGATGGCATTGGATGGTTCCTCAATGAAAAGAAGAGGAAAATGGATGACATGAAGGCAGCCATCAAATGTTCAATATGTAGTTAAGTTACAGATAGGGAAATTGAGACAGAGACATCGAAATGGCCTGTCCATTGATTACCAACTGTACCAGAATGTAAGACTTCTAACTTCCAAGATGATCCTTCCAGTACATCACAATTTCTCTTTTTATTCTTCAGTATTATCTCTTCTTATAGTTTATTTATTTATTTATAACAGTTTTTATTAACATTTCTATTGGAGGCTACTTCCCATATTTGAATATTGCATATATTTTCCTACAGCTGAGTTTGACCGACCATAAATTGAGTTTTCCAGATTTAAGCATTATTTCAAATCTGCCTCATGCAGAATGTGCTTTGTGGCATTCATGCAATTTGTTGTATTTTAGGAAATGTAGTAAATTTTAATCCTTAATAGGCTGGGAGAGATTGATAGTTTAACACTTCCTACTGTAATAAACCCTTTCAAAACTGAGTATTATAGAGCAGGGGACATATATTTTATTATCTTATATTCATAAATGCCTTTATGAATTAAGCTAAAGTTAATACTTTTGAATTAATCCTTGTATATTGGTTTGTAAAAACGATTATCATAATTTACAATCTGTTTGACATTTATTCTACATTGTAGCTATGAGGTATATTATATCACTTGACAGCTTGATTTGCAGAGGAAGACATTACATGTGAAGAAAATCTCACTTGGTTTCTTCCTTTAGTCTTAACTATTGCTTAGAAAACCATGCGTAAATAGCTAACCAGGATTTGGTTTAGATCACCAAATTTTGATTTTGGTTTGTCATTTAAAATTAAGTTTTCTTAGTGGGTTTAGGAGAAAAATCCAGCAGACTGGACAGTGTGTTGTTTTTCACAGTAACAAGGAAAGTGTGATTTTATTATTTAATAGCAGGGAGAAACAACAGCTGCATTTTGGACTTAGATACTTGGAACACACTTGATGGAGTGCAGAGACTGTGTATCCTTGTCGGGGGATTTTGGTTGGAGTTTGAACCAACATAATTTGAGGCCACAGACAAGAAGCTCATGTATCAAGATGATGGCAAAGGACTACTCGTTATAAAATGCTTTGAATAGCATACATTTTTAAACAATAAGATCTTATATGGAGCCCACTGCATAAACAGATAAAAGCAAAAGTATTCCAATTGAATCAGTGGAAGGCTCCAAACTTAGCCAGCGTGGTTTTGCCCTCTGCATCTTTCCTCACCTTCCCTCTGCCTCTTTCCTCACAACTTCCCTGTGCCACTGAAGAACTTTAGCAAGCCCCAGGACTCCAAAGAAGTTATCTTAAAAAACCACTGAAATAGATGAGTCTTTTAAAAAATAGTCATTGAGCATCTACTATGTGCCACTCACTGGGGACAAAATAGTGAGATAATAAAGCAAAACAAAGTCACTGCTCTCCGGAAGCTTACATTCTAGTAGAGAGAGAAGAAAAGGCAAGTAAATAAATAAATAAGGTAACTTTGAGGATGGATGAATGATAAGAAGAACATAAGTAGGGTACCATGGTAGCCCTTGGCAGGCCTGTGGATATCACCATTCATGAGGGTAGACATGTAGGTGTCACTGAAGAGGTGACTTTTTAAGCTGGGTCTGAAAGACCTTGAGGGAGGAATAAGCTTAGTTTGTTTCAGGAAGAGAAAGAAGGCCAATGTGGCCAGAGTGTGAATGAGGGGGTGATGTGGTGGAGCTAAAATCTGAGATAGGATACACAGGGACCAGGTCAGCAGTAGGCTTTATGCCATGTTCAAGTTGGACTCTATCATAAAAACAAATGAGAAAGCACTTTATTTCAATCAGGGAATTGTAATATCCTATATGCATTAAATGGTTCCTTTAGCTGTTGATGGAGGATAGAAACAGGGAGACGAGTTGAGAGGGTTTTCTAAGGATCCAGTGAGATAACGGTGATGACAGTATAGATGCAAAGAAATAGGAAAAAAGATACATTTTGTGGATAAATTCAACAAGACTTGCTGATGGAGTAAATAAGTGGGGTGATGGAAAAGGAAGAATCGAGGATGAAGCCTAGTTTTATATTTGAGCCACTGCATAAATGGGATAGTTTTATTGAATTAACTGGGGTTGGGGAAGAAAGAGCCTGGGGTGATAGAAAGAGAGGTTTGTTTTAGACATACAGGTGGAGTTGTCAAGTAGGAAATTTGACATATAAATCGGGGAAAGGTCAGAGTGATATAAATTTGGGAGTGACTGACGTACAGATGATATTTAAGAGAATGAAATGGGCTGAGATCACCTAGGGAGAGAGAGTGGAGATGGAGAAGAGAAGAGGGCAGAAGAGTGAAATCTAAGACACTCCAACCTTTAGACCTCTCCAGGAAACTCTCTCAGGTCTCTCATAGTTCTAAAAGGCCTAATTATATTGTGAAAAATGTAGCATCTTCTTTACTGTAAGGCTCTTTTCACCTGCAACTTGCTGTTATGGCCTCAGACTTTGTTTCTCTGTTGCTTAGTTCTTTCTCTCTTCCCTCTTAATTGGGGATGTGTGAAAGGTGCTGCTTAGCATGACCCCATAGATCTATTTGTCATGCACGCCGCAATTGTTAGATGGCATCTCCTTTGGTTAAGATCGTGTGGGCTGGTGGCACAAAAGGGCTTCCAGCTGCCGGCTGTCAAGAGTTTTAAGACCGTTGGACTTGAAGCCCATGGAGAACTCACCGTCATCCAGGACTCAGCTTGCATACTGGCTGAGCTTGAATGGCAGCCTAGCCCTTTATATCATACAGGTTTAGGTTTTGAAGTAAGAAAGGATAGGCACTTCTGAAGGGTCAATGTTTAGAAAGGTGCCTCTATTTCTTATGCCAATCCAAAGGTAAGTATTTTATCCTCTGTTAGGGAAGTAGGCAGCCCACTGGGCAAAAATGAATTTTACCTCTGGATGCCACGTGGGGAGGGCTAATCCATAACCTATGGATATGGTAGACTGGGCGATTTGTTGTCCAGGAGACATTGTATTCTGTGATGATTCCTACTCTCGGCTCTCTGTCTGGTTCAGGTAAAAGCAATATCCTCGGCATAAAAAATTGGAAATAGAAATCATCTGTGCTAAACCTTGCAAAATCTAAAGATTGTTAAATGTGGTAAAAATTCTCAAAATGTTAAAACTAGAAATGAATTTAGAGAATGTCTAACCTGCCATTTTATAGATAGAGCATATATCCAGTACTCTCTAGTCTATCTCCATTTGGAAGTCTGAAGGCGTTTCAAAATTAAAATGAACATGGCTAAAACTGGATCTCTAATTACTATTACTTTCCCCAGTAATCTGTCCCATCTTCAGGGTTCTCTATCTTTTTTTTTTAATAAATATATTTATTTATTTATTTTTGGCTGTGTTGGGTCTTCGTTGCTGTGCACGGGCTTTCTCTAGTTGCGGTGAGCGGGGGCTACTCTTTGTTGCGGTGCATGGGCTTCTCATTGTGGTGGCTTCTCTTTTTGTTGTGGAGCACGGGCTCTAGGCGCGCAGGCTTCAGTAGTTGCGGCACACGGGCTCTAGAGCGCAGGCTCAGTAGTTGTGGCGCACGGGCTTAGTTCCTCCGCGGCATGTGGGATCTTCCCGGGCCAGGGACGGAACCCGTGTCCCCTGCATTGGCAGGCAGGTTCTCAACCACTGCGCCACCAGGGAAGCCCCAGGGTTCTCTATCTTAATAAGTGGCACCACTACTCACTGAATTGCTAATGCCAAAAACATAGGAACTTTTTTTGTTTCTTCTCTTTCTCTCACGTAGCATATTCAATCAATTCAATTCAGTTCTGAGGGTTCTACTTTTAAGACATAACCCAAATCTGATAATATCTTGTCTCTTCCATGGCTTTCACTCACATCTAATCCACTGTCATATTTCCCGTGTACTAGTCGCCTATTGTTGACTGTCTTGGCTAGCTATTACCCCAGTAATGCTGTGCAACATACCATTCTCAAAACACAGTGTATTACAACAACAAACATTTTTTCTTATGAGTATGGGTTGTTAGGTCAGCATTTAGGACCTATCAGTTCTAACAGATAATTGACAGTCACGCTGTACGTTTGTTTCATTTTTTGCCATTCTCCTGGGTTTTTATACCTGTCTACTTCTCAGATCTGCAGTTTGTTTGGGTTTGATATTTCCCACCCCCTGACTATGGGGATTAGTTCAGGGATGGCTGTGCATACGATATAATGGATATTAGGCCTCACGGGTAATGAAGCAGAAGAGGTGCCCTCTCTTCCTCCAGACAGTGGGGGGATGACATAGTATGTGCCTGGAAGATGTGTTCATTCTTCTGCTGCCTGAGGGATGAGCCTGGAGCTGCTGGGAGACCACTCATGAGCAGAGGGGGAGAGACAGAGAAAAAGCAGTTTCCTGATGACATCATTTGTTCAGACCTTGCCTGAAACCAATGTTGCTTCTGGAGTTTGTGATTACAGGAGCCATAAATGTATTTATTATTTAAGTCTGCTTGCACTGGGTTGTCTCTCCCTTGAAACTGACAAAGTTCTGACTGATAGAAGATCTCAGATCATAGCACCATTTGCCCTGGAGGGAATGCCCTCGCTACCCTGCAGATAAAGATGCTTCAGAGCAGAAGGGAAACAAATGTTCATTAAGTGCCTTGTGCTGTGGGGAACATTGCATGTATCACCTCATTTACTCCTCAGGCAATCCTCAGAGGTAAGAATTATGCTGCCTAGATTTAAGGCAGTGGAAGTTGAGGTTCAGGAACACTGAGGGATTTCCTAAGCTTGAATCTCTCATTTGGCTTCAGTCTTATGTGAGGTGACAGAGGAAGCTGCATGTGGGGATGGTGATGCAATTCCTAATGCCTGCATTTCTAGCCTTTGACTAATCATGCATCATGTTGTGCTTATTTTTGTCCCCATATTTCCCATTGATTTCTCACTTTAACACATCTAAGTATCAGTTTATTTGCTGCCATATTATTACGGGTGCTTGTAACCGTTCTGACAAGAGTGCAGACATACTGCTTGCTTGATACGTAATGTTGCAAGCATAAAAGTATCCACATTCTGGATGAAGACGGAAGTGGAAGCATGTATTTAACAGCTCAAATCAATAAGACATTTGCCCAAAGGAGCAGATTGATTTTATTTACACCTGCAGCAATGGGCTCTCTGTATCTCTCTTCCTTGGGGCTTATACTGCTCATGGCATCGACAGTGACAAGACTGCCGGAGATCAATGAGAATGGAAACCACATTTAGCTATGTCAGCTGCAGCTGGAGATTTAGCTATCTGTAATTGACTTAAAGGCAAAACAGTTGCATTTTCACAGTGTACTCAACTCTACTTTCCTTAAAGGCATTTCTTACTTTTTTGTGTTAACCATGATGTTCCGGAAAGAGGTCTTTAAAGGATGAATTCTCCAAAGGGAGAGGAAACTGAGACAGGAGCTGACTTTGTCTGTGGAGGTAACACTCACTGCGACAAGCTCAGTTGTTTCGTGGTTCTGGATGGTAAGTTCAAGGTCCAACTCTCGAGTCTCTAGATGACTTTGACAACTCATTCCTCCCCATGACAGCTAAGCGTGCTTCCAGAATTTTGACGGTCAAATCAATCTGTAGGTTCCTTAGGATTAAAAGAAAAAATTGGCCTTTCCTGTACTCTGCAGTTGACAAATGATAACCCCAAGCCCAATGCTTGGTTTTTCTCTTCTCAGATTGTTAGTCTTTCAAACTTTATAATTATCTCCATAGCAACTGCTGTCTCTAACAGCTTATGCAGTTTGATCCACATTCAGTAAATGTAGCCCCTCAAAAGTCTTGGATTGCCATGTGACTGTCCCCAAGTCTGTTTGTGCTAGGGCTGTCCCTGGGTCATCCCTGAGTGGTACTTAGGCCAGAAATGGCAAACAGACCCTGTGTAATACGCCAACTGTGAATAAGCAAGAGTGGCTGCCGGCAACCATGGGGGGAGGCCTATAAGCCAGGCTGTATCTGGGTTCAGTTGGAAAGAATTCTGTTATTGATTATCAGGCTCTTGCTTGGGTACCACACAGCGGGAGTGATGGTATCACCCTTTCTAAGTGTCTGAAATGGAGTATTAGTGGCTGCGTATTTGTATTTGTCAGTTAGGCAAGGGCTCAGGAAGGAACAAAGCAGTACTTTTCATCCTGACTCAGGCAGTTCTTTGCTTCCCAAGCTGCAGCTGTTGCATTGGCCAGATGGCTGTGGAGGTGTTCTGAAGGCCATGAAGCTGGGAGTAGCTTCCGGGATCTGGATGGACCAGTGTAAGCCTCAAGCTGAGGGGAGCTTAGAACGGCAGCCCAGACTGGGACCTGGGGCAGGGCTTCACAGGGTGGGCACACTGAAGGCTACACTGGTATTTGAACTTTAGCCTCTGTAGGCCGTTTCATTCAGGTGAAGATAACCTGTCTGCTTGTCCTGGGAGAGTTAAATGCAACTTGAGCTGTGCTGGATAAAGTTGTTTTCATGTGGACCTTACCATGTAAAATAATTGTAATCTCTAGCTAAACTTACCAAATTTTATTTTAGCCAGGATTATAAACTACTGATCCTCTTTAACCATAACTCTTGCTTTTACTGGGGATTTTTTTTTTTAATTTATTTTATTTATGGCTGTGTTGGGTCTTCGTTTCTGTGCGAGGGCTTTCTCTAGTTGCGGCAAGTGGGGGCCACTTTTCATCGCGGTGCGCGGGCCTCTCACTATCGTGGCCTCTCTTGTTGCGGAGCACAGGCTCCAGACGCGCAGGCTCAGTAATTGTGGCTCACGGGCCTAGTCGCTCCGCGGCATGTGGGATCCTCCCTGACCAGGGCTCGAACCCGTGTCCCCTGCATTGGCAGGCAGATTCTCAACCACTGTGCCACCAGGGAAGCCCCTGGGGATATTTTTTGAGTGCTACCTCATCTTGAATAGTTGAACCACCATTTTTCAGATCAGCTTTTATTAAGTTTCCAATTAAGACACTTAATATAATAGATCACAGTCCTAGAATGATTCGACTATGCCAAATTAGGCTCCCCAGATTGGTCTATTTATTAGCAATTCAACAATCATACTCATGTTTCATAAAATATTCTGTCATCTCTTGTCCACACCTATTACTCTTCTTGTGAATTTCAGTAACATATACCAAATCAGTATTACATCGTATTAATTTTGATGTTTTAAGTTGTCCCTATTGAGAGAGTGATGGGGCTTGGGTTTTATATGCTTCTTTATACTCTTGTAACAATTAACACAGTGCCAGATAGAGCAAAACGTGTTAAGATGTGTAAAACATTAATATAATAGTGTTGTTTAATGAAATAATGGCTTCCTTTGCTAGTCTAGCAGGAAGAGACTAAGTACTAGATCTGGTAAAGGAGAATTCAGCATCTGATTCATTCCTTAGTTACATTTGAAGGAAACTATAGATCCAATGTGTGAACTTATCAGTTGCTGCCTTGTTCCACTGAAACTTTACAACTGATGTGGGCTTAGTTGTTTCATAGAGGGTTAAGTCAGCCAGAGGAGGAATTTACAAGTCAGTGAAGAACTTGGTAGAGAGGATGAGCCTATTAACTACAACTTCACAGAAGAATTTTCTCTATTCTCTTTTATGTATTCAAACCATTTTAACTAAAGATATAAAAAGTATCTTAAAGTATCTTTTTGGAATGCATAATACAATTCACCTTGGAAAAAATGATATCAGGTTGGAATTATAAAATCTTTCTCATTTCTCTAAAAAGTTCTACTAATCAAATTTATGGAAGTAGCTTCTCATTTTAGAGCACCTATTTATGCTACATGTATAATGTAGCCTTCGTATGAGTAAAATCTGTGACGTGTGTAATAACTTACTTTAGAGGAGTGAAAAAGCAAAAGCTTACCTTGAGAAACACCTCCAGAATGTTCATGTAACATTGAAGGAATTGCTGAGTGCAGTCCCACAGTCTTTAAAGGCGGGAATTATTACTGCTCCACACCCAACCTCCCTCTTCTCAATTTGATGTCTTATGGGAAGAGAGAGAATTTTTCTTTATGGTTTGAATTAGGCAAACAATTTGTAATGCATTACATCTGGCCCTCTCAATAAAAATGGACCAAAAAATATTTTGCATTCCATTGTAAATTAAACTACAAATTCTGTTATTCCAGATGTTTGTCTCCTGACTGAGGATTGTTTTCTGGGAAAGAATATTAATTTCTGAAATATCAGTCTGGAGGTGTTCTCAGTGTTGTCGGTGATGGTGTTGTACTTCCCTTACATTCATAATAAAAATACAGAGTCTCATGAGCAGAATGTTACATGGCCATAAGGAAAAGACCAGAATCAACTGACTGAGGTTTCTCAACTTATAGCAGGGATTTGTTACTTTGATTATAAAAACCTTTTTATCCTTACTGAGTCTTCTATTAAAACACAAATACTCAGGGAAAGTTAAAATTAAAAGCACAAACTAATAGTGAGGAGTGGGAGGTGGATTATTCAATACTTCATTACACTCCCAAGGCCATGGGAAGGGGATGCAAGCTAAGGAAAAAGAGATTTGAACATAACCAGGAATAGCCAGATAAGAGGAGAGGTTCTTGAACTTGACTGATAATTAGAACCACCTGGGAAAACTTACTTGGACTAATTGGATGGAATTAGTTATAACTCCTTGTGGGCCTTGAAGAAATGTGATCATGGGTTTTAAGAAATCATTGAGTAAATTTTAGAATGTAGGCATGTGTGACAAAAGTACTGTTTTCAATAAAACAAGATGGCTGTATCACCTTAAGACAGGTAGTGATTCTTCCCTAAAATTCACTTTTGTTTTTGTTAGAAAATAAGATATTGGCTTAGATAATGAAATAAGCAATATTTTTTCTTTTCTCTTTTGCATCTCTGACAAGCAAATATATGGTATATGTGTTCATCTTGATAGTTTTTTTTAACACTAGTAGGTAATAATTGTCCTAGTGAATTATATATTGTGGTTGGTTGTCATATAATCATTTTGACACGAGAAACATTAGAACAACTAAAGACTTTTTTTGCATTAAAAATTAGAAAAATTTCCCTCATGTCTGTGTTACATTTAGTAATATTCAGTAATATTATATTTAGTACTATTCAGTGCTATGAAGCTTAACTAGAAGGAAAATAAAGAATTGAATAATTTGTGTTCTTTATTTTCGTAACAATTTAGAACAGACCAGAGAGAGTGGTTAGTTTCAGGACTTGGTTATCTTTGCAGACAGGGAATCTTCCAGATCAGAGCTGTGATTTCCTCCACTATGTAAAACATAGGTCTCCTAAAATAACATTCCTTTAATTATTTCCTCTTACTTTCTTTAACCCCACATGACCATCACTACGGGAACAAAGTCATCAGGGACAAGGACCTGATTTGAAGTCAGTTACTTAGCAGTGAACCAACTAAACCTATGGATGCTCACTGGTATCCAATTCTCCTTTCATGGTGATTTGAAGGCACAAGAGAATTGTTTTAATGTATTGTAGGAAGTTGACTTTCTAGTAAAGTGGTAGTTGCTAGGACACCCTGGTGTGAGATAATCTCTGATCAGATGACTCTGTTTAAGACTCTCTAAGTAAAGATACAGATTCTGGAGACAAAACTCTGCAAATAGAATGAGATATTAAGTGCTTGTGTCACACGACTGGCTTTATACGTTTCCAGTGTAGAATGACCAGTTTTGTATTTTGAGAGGAGAGACACTTACATTTCCTGTATTTGTCATCTACAGATTGCTTTCAGCCCTGGGAAATCATTCTTTTCTCACAAGGACAGTAGGTGTAGAAAGAACGTGTATTACTCTGTTCCTTCTACAAAGAGAGACAAAGGATTAGAAGAGGTTAAGTGACTTATCTTAAAGTTAAGTGACAGACTGTAGACATCTCCCAAGGTGTAGAGAGAATACCCCTCCTTATCATTGCCCTTAAGGCCTAACCATGGAGCTGAAGTCCAGGAGAAGCAGGATAGAGGAAGTCTCTTTCCACTCGCATGGGATGGTGGGAGGGAGAGTCTAGACTGCCTCATGACAGGTAACTGAGGTGGCTCTGGAGAGGGAATCTCCAAGGCCTTTCTGTTTCTGTAGGCTGTGGCAGGGACCCATGTGTTCTTACTCCCCGAGTGTGTCCAGGAATACAGCTGAGTTGAAAGCAACAGGACTGTCATGGAGCCTGCCTTGGTTAAGAGCAATGTGATCATATAGGCAAGGTAGCGAGTTGAACACTCAGTTGGGAGATGAAATGGAGGTTTGTCCAAGACTTTGTGAGTCTCTGTACACATGAGAGCCCAGGTTAGGTCCCCTTGACCAAAACCAGGCCCCAACCAAGCCAAGAGAAGGAAGCAATACCACTACCTACCATTGCCCCAGATTTGAGAGGAACAAAGGACTGCCTGAGGAAGCATCCTCTTCTTTTCACAAGAAGGTTTTAAGCCACAGCCCTCATCTATCCCCTGTACCTCAGACATGCCCAGCAGCGCTGATGAGGGGGCGAAATCTAGAACACTTTAAAATAGATGAAACAATATTATTTTAAAGGGTTTTTTTAAAGAATGGACAAAATGTATTTTAAATTGAATAGCTCTCTGAACTAAATTTTCGAGCCAGCCAGTAGGGGCTCAGTAAGAAAAGTAGGTTGTTCATTGACTAATTAAGGGACCTATATAAATTGTGGTGTGAGTGGATTTGGGACCCCGTTACACTTATATATACAGAGAAATTGTCCATTGAAAGCTACTCATAATATACATGGATATTCCTTCAAAATAACTGTGCCCAGATCATGAATTTTGGACTTTTATTATTTGCAGCTTAAGCCTGCAAATGTTTAGAATTATTACAGCTTTTATTTTACAGTGTTCAAGAGTAACTGGGTAAAAAAAATAAAAGAACTCAGAAAAAGTGCTTGCTTTATTAGTCACTTAAATGGGGAGTACTGCCATAAAGAAAAGAAGGGAAATGAAATTTTTAGCCTGAGGCACATAGGGCAAGAATAGTTTACCTAGGGAATCTGTTTCCTCACCTACTTGTGAATTGGGGGGAGGAGAGTGGAAAATCTCCCACCATTACTTTTGGACTCCTGTAAGCAGTCAACATTTTTAAATGTTCTGTGCTTATGAAAACTTAACCATTCTCGTACTCAGAATGATGTTTGAGTTTATGTGGCATTTGATCCAGAGTCAAGGGCATCTGAGAATTCAGCACAGCTACTTCATGAAGTCTCTGGGTCAGAAGTTTGATTACATTATTGTTTTCACTGAAGTTGTAAGTTCTGTGAATTGCTTGTTTTTTTCCCACGTTTGGAAGAGTTGCATTGTTAATATGTAAAAATCTTTAATTGCCCACAGCTGGAAGTTTCCTTCAGTAATTATGAGATTCTTTTCTGCATTTATATTGTTGATCATCCTGTGTGAGATTCTGTAACAGCCCTCATTTAACTCTTCTAGAGTGCTTGAAAAATTATCACTTTGGAGACAGGAACAAAATCATATTAGCTACTTTTTTCCTTTTGGCATTGGAGCAGGTTCCCATTGTTGAAAGTAGGAATGATTAAAATATTTTAAAATCATTCTCAATTGTTTTGGGATTAAAGTTCCTTTTAGATTCAAGCTTGAAGGCTTTGCTCTCAGTCTGAAATTTTTTTTCTTCTGCTTTTATGAAAAGTAGCTTCACCCATTTTTAATTTTTAGAAGGAAAAAATGCTATATGTGCGCTGGACAGTTTCCAATTTTTTTCCCATTTGAAAAGTGGTAAATTAGCTAGTTTTCTATCAAGACAGATTTATGAAACTATTATTACTTCATCTATTGTTATTTCATCCATTTTAAAATAAATTCTTTAAAATCATTTTCTGAATTTGCCTTTGGCTTACTTTAATGTAAAGCTTTCAGCCTTAGTGAAACCCATTGAGTTGAAAATGATAGCCCTCTACAGAGATTTTACTCACCATCACCACTTGGAATGAATACTCTTTTGGTTGAGAGGCATGATTGTAATTTACATTATCACAGTACTTAACAAACATACATTAATTTCTTCTCCCAAAAAGAGAGGTGAGGTTTCCCTCTAGAGTATGAGACCCTAGCTCAAAAGTTAACACATAAATCTTACATTTTTAACTTTCTCACTTGAAACTTTGCGATGGCGGCTTATCTGGGTGATTGAAAGCAACTTCAGTAAGTGCTAAATCTAATTGTTTCATATTCACACAGGATCTCTGGGGGTTTTCTTCCATATCCCAGTGTGTAATATGTTCCCCAAATTCTCTTCCTCTGTACAAACAACACTTCCCTCAGGATCTTTGTGTTGCTGGCTGGTTCACTGTACCTGCGTCAGGTTTAGTACATAGCTCTGTAAATTTGTGTTCATTAACCAGACAACCTTTGCTCAGGAAGGACTTGGAGAGAAGCATAAAACTTCAGGAAACCAAGGAAGATGAATGTACACTTTTAACAAGGCACTGGAAGAGTCTCTTTGTTTCCCTGTGTGAGATATTACCCATGTAGAGTATTTTGCAGTAACAATAATGGCTAATATTTATTGAGAAATTGTTGATCTAAGTGCTTGGCATGGATCATCTTACTTCATCCTCACCATGTCTTTATGCAGTAGGTGCCATTATTTACAAGTGTGAACCTGAGGAACAGAAAACTGGAGTTACTACTTTGCCCAAGTTCCTACAACCAGTAAGCATCGAAGGCAGTATGAATCCAGCCATTCCAACTTGAGAGCTTGAGTGCCTAAACTTCTCTGCTGTTCTTGATCTAAATCATGTCTTGATGGTTTGAAGTGCTAGATGGTGACAGTGTGTGTCACATCTCAAAATGAGTGTTGCCTGCAGTAACTCCAGACTGCAGTATTAAATTGAATTTGATCTTACGGTTTTCTCCCTAATTCGCTTGTGCAATAATTCCTTATGATGCATCACTTTTTTCTGGTCTTCTTAAATATATGCATTGATATTACGTATCTCATTTAGACCACGAAATCACTCATAATAGAGCCTCTATTTCCCTCATTCGCCTATTCATTCATTCATCCACCAAATATTTAGTGAGCTGACACCGAGTCCCTGGCCTTAGTATATCCTTTATTTACTTAATAACATCTGGTTTCTCAAAACAGCAGGGGCTAAGGAACTTGGAGGGAGAGAAGGGAAAACCCCAGAAACAGTACTCTGAGAAGAAGAGGCAGAGGGGGAGGACATCACAGGACCACTGGAGGCAGGGAGATGGGAGGTGCAGTATGACCCCAGCCAGCAGGACCTGGCCAGGAGATGGTGGGCACATATATCCTCATCTATCTATGTGATAAGACACATTCCTACTCTTGGAACTAATAATGTGATGATTCTTTGCATCTCTCACGGCCTGTAGTCCAATCATCTGCGCATTAGGGGTGCTTAATTAATGTTCACTTCAGGAATAGATGAATCACGTAGAGGCACACTGAGAACATATAAATAAGAATGCAGATCAGTCAAATAAGCTGCGAATAAATTCTGCTTGATACATGAGAAGGAGTTTCTCGGTACACTGAATGAATCTTCTTCAGGGCCTGGGTAGCTTGGATATGGGGCTGATGAATCCTTGGCGTAAGTTAAGTGTTCTCTTCTCCTTGGGAACAATATGGTAGGGGAGAGCTGTTTAAGCCTGAAAGTCTGGTTTTAGCTCATCTTGATACTAGTTTAACATCTAACCCATTCCACGTTCTAGAAGCAATATCTGGCTAAATCTGAGTTACTATAATTTTGGTCTTGAGAGTGCCTTGTATATTGTTTTGAGTATATTTTATTTTGCTTCCTTCCCTTGGTGGCAAACTGGAAATCTGCCCATGCATAAAATATGCTTTACTCAATGGTCTAAAAATCACTTGAAAATGTTTCCCTTTAAAAGACTTAATTATAGAATTGGGCAGATAGAGGAAACAATTAATTTAATGTATTTTTAAAGGTACATAATGGCTTTCAATTCGTCCATGAAATGTGACACAAACTCTTATATTTGGGTATTCGGCAGTGTGTGTAAGACCCATGTTTAAATGCTCCATCTCCCGAGCAGTTCAGGCCATAGAGTGACTCTGAAAAGCAGCCGCAGGCGAGTGGACCATTTGGCTCCGGAGCTTGACTTCAGCACAGGGGTGACACGTGAACAGTTTTGTCTCCGCTCAACCAGAGCTTCGGAAGGCATGCTCTGCCTTCCTCAGTGTGTGGGGTGGCTTGGACACCTGCCCTGTGGACACCCAGGAGAGGAGAGAGATGAGCCCTGTGTTACAGTTTCAGAGTTGTTTGAAGGCAACGTGAGAGGTAGGCAGTAAATAGTTTTAAATGCTGCAAGGAGTTTTCTCTGGGCATATCGAGGGCTAGGCATCAGGGGAAAGGATTGAGACAGATGCCCTCCAAGTTACCTTGCTGAGCGGCTTTGTGGACTCAAGCTGCTGTTTGATGTGGCTTCCAGCTGCCTTTCATTAAACCCATGCCTTGGGCTGACCCCCAGCACCTGGCCTCTGCTCCAGTGCCCTTCTCTGCATAGGCAAATGGCCAGGACCACAGACGGTTTTGTGATGATCTGGGCACCCTGGGGGGCAAGAGGTGCCCTGCCGTTTTCTCCACAGGCCCTGCCAGACAGGGCAATACCCTGCCTTTGAGAGCCGTTAGTGTGACCACGATGTGCCCTTGGAGAGCCTGGGCCTCTCAGAACTACCCAGAAATAGCAAGCAGCAACGAGGGCTCATTACGTCTCCAACGTTTAAGTGTTCTCAAATGGAAACAACTTAGGATATGGCTGAACTACGGTAGCCTCTGCCACAGTCTTCTGCCCGTTTCTTGTCATTGGGTTTGCTCGGCCCGCCTGAGAGCTGCACAGTGAGGTGAAATTTTATGACTGCATTTACTCAGCCTTTGCTGTTCGAAGTTACATGAGGGGCGAGTGGTTCAGGTAGAACCAAAATTTAAGTAATGGTTGATTAGTGGAAAAATGAGCCTTGACTGTTAAGGTATTCCTCCCATGTAAATGAATCCTTGTGTTAGTAACAAGAGGGAATTACTTACTTTGCAATGCTAGAGGCATTCAACAAGGTTTTACTAATCCACATACCACACCTTCAGGGTTTATAGGCAGCAAGCATTTTACTATTAAAAGCAGCAACATCTTGGTAGTCTATCTTTTAGGAAAATGACTTTTATAAAGACGCCCTGGGCACTTCTGCAGGATGACATGGGTGCTCCCTGGCCATCTCATTCAGCATCAGCATCCTGCACTAAGATGGGACTTGATTGCTGTTGGGAAGATTATTGCAGCTCTTTGGGACAGTCAGAGCACCAGGCCCTGTGCGATTTACAGCAGAAATGGGGTTTTGCCCTTTTGCAGTTTGCTGTGAAAAGGCGGACCAAATTGAGAGAGACACTAAAAATGGTGGATGAATCCAATCCATTAGCATCTCTCTCTGCCAAATCCCCCTCTGCATCACTCTCCTCACCAGGTGAATGGACCTACTTAGGACACTTATTCTTCCCTTGTGTAAAGGAACATGACCTTCCAGGGGTCAGGGGTCAGGCTCTTTCCCCGCCCCCCTATGCTTTGTGCATTGTCCTAAATTTTTCTAATGGGAAAACATCCAGAGATAGTGCAATCAGCATATAAATTTTGGTATGTTTTTGTTTCTCGGAGTCATGGTAAAAGCAGCCAAGGTTTTTACCTGCCCCTGTTTTGGACTGACCCACTAAGTGACTCTAAGCAAGTCAGGGGATCTCAAGGGCTTCAGTTTTATAACTTGTTAATTAGGGGGAGTTGCATTTAGAGACAACTAACACTAACATCCCATTCAGCTCTAAGACACTAATCCTCAGAGGCTTTCTGTTTCTGCCTGCTTATGTCTTTCTCATCTCTGAATTTTCACTATGTTTCTTTTCATGCTTTATAGTATAGAAGAGCAGTTTTGGCTTCACCTGGGAACTTGTCAGAAATCTAAACTCTTGGGACCCCTACTGAATGAAAAAACTCTGCAGTGGACCGAGCAATCTCTGCTGATTCTGATACACACTAAAATTTGAGAACAGCTGGTCTAGGGCTCTGATTATTTGCATCCTTTTAGCATATTGGGGGCAGGGGTGAAGCCTAATACAATTTATATCTTCTATGGTTCAGAATATGAGTGCTGAAAAAACTCCGTTTATTAAGTGTATCTGCATGATACTGAATCGACTATTCCTTATGATACACATCTAAATTCTGAAAATGACTTTTTCCAAGAGCTCTGTACCATGGGGTAAGAGAAATAAAATAGTTCCTGTCTTGCTCACAAACTCCTTTTCCTTTCATTCCTTCTCTCTTGATTGACCTCTTCCTTCTGCAAAAAATATTCTCTCATTTTGCATTTTCCTTCCTATGACTTATTCTTTTAATGGATAATGTTGTATCTTATGGAGCTGGGAGACAGAGATTGACGCTTTCTTTAAATACATCATGAGGCAGAGCTTCCCTACAGCAGGGAAGAAACAAACAAAACAACAAGCGATGTTTATTTTAGTATCTGAGGCCATGATTTAAAACCTGTTTACATGGCTAATTATTAAAGCATGATAAGCATACTTTTTCAAAGATATGAGGAAAAGTGCATGTTTTAGACTACCTTCTGTTTCTACTGGGTGATGTTTCCAACAGATGGCAGGAGCATCTGGGAAGCAAGCCAGTTTCGGCGCACTGATGGGCCCTGTACTAACATAGCAATGGCTCCTGGTCATTTCTATGAGTCAAGAGTGCTGATGAGAGAGGCATTAGCGCTGAGCTTAAACATAAAACCTGAGCTGTCTCCCAGAGCGAGACTGGAAGTAAAAGGATCATAGATTTGATAGAACTGGGAAGGATGGTTAACTGTTTTGCATTTTAGACGTGATTGGTGTTGGAAAGAATTAATATGTGTAGGTGTGTTCTTAATGATACAAAGGTTATCTCTTTTGTTGAAAGGACCACAGCCAGCAGTAATTAAGCCTGTCATTCCCTGCTGGCAACTGCTTGGTTTACGTGCTGTTTTTATTCCCATTTAGCTGTTTTCTGCAGTAAAATACTCTAGAATCAACAAGGGCATATATATGACAGGGAAAACATCCACTTCTTACAATATCTCATAAAACTGTGAATGGCAATATCTGAGAATGCAGTTAGCTTTATAGAGCATGCAAAATTTATTCATGGATAGATCTGCAAGGAGTCTTGGGTAAATACTGCAAAACAGTCACAAGACACTGGATAACTTTGCAATTCTGATGACATTTCTTGCAGCCGGTATGCAACATAATGAAGAAAGCTTCGCATTTTGTGAAATGAGTTGGAGGCTGCAGGATAAAAGGAGGAAAATATATTATCCTTTAAAAAATAGAACACATTTGACTTAAAAAAAAAAAAATTAGTGGCAGAGATGGCTATTCCAAAGAATACTAGAGAGAGTACCATTCTCAGCTTTAAATACCCCCACGGAATTTCCTGAATACACCTGGGAGGTTGTAAGTAAAACTGGATAAACAAATCGTAAGCAGTATCAAAGACCATGTCACTAAGAGTAAGGTACAATAAAAAGCAAAAGCTTTCAGGCGCTGTTTTCCCCCATGCCCTTGTAGTACCAATCAGTACTCCTCTTCATCGATTATCAGGGCCCAACCATTCTTCTTTATGGTTTTGGCCTTGGGCTGATGAGCTATTCCACTAAGCTTTGAGAAACAGGAAAATATTTTATCTTCTTATTTTTGAGTCCCCATTCCCCAGTCTGTAAGGACTTCATAAGTGTTGAATGTTCCATGACTTAAGAGGTCCATAGGGAGCCTCTGGCTTAACAGACTGTTGGCTTTTTATCAAACCCAACTCTTTCTTTATGGTCTGTTGGTGCCCCCTGCTCATCTTAGGCCCCTTGCCCAGATTCTGACCTCGCATTAGCTTGGCTCCCTGTAATGACTTTCTGATCCTTGGGGCCTACAAGAGAAGTAGAGGCGGGAAGGAAGAAGCTCCTGAGAAAGGTTCTGTTAACAAAAAGGATAATTACATGGTAGTGGGTTAATCACTTCATTTCCCTCTTTCTCATGTGAACAATCCTTAAGGCAGAGTGAAAATGTCCATCCTCCTTATATCAGTCTTCTGTATGGTAGTTCTTTTGTAAAAACAGTCAGTTAGGTCTTTGCCATTCAGAGAAGGCAATAAAGTGAGTAGTGTAGAATGTGAAGGCAGGATAGGAGATGGACTCCTTGGTGTTATTTTGGGGAATATGGCAGCTGGATCCTTGCTCATCCCCAGATTCCTTCCTTCCACTACCTATTAAGCCTACAAGTCTACAGTTGATATTTTTTTTTGCGTTAAATGGAAAAACATGCAAATATTTCTGGGAGAAGTAATAAAATTACCCATCCTGCAATATATCATTATCAGAATGATAGAACATTAGAATATGTGATCATAATTCACGTTACTGTGAATAAATTTACCATTTCTAGGTACCTTCACTCTAAGCTTCTTTGCCATAGACATCTTCGCCACAAACATTTTCATTGCATTAACTAATTGGCTGTAAGGCAATTTTGCTATGGAAGATAACAATACCTGGTAGATAGTTTGGTTTGACAGTTTGGTTTCAACTGATTGAAGCACATTAGCATTTCTTTCAGTTATCAGTGTTATTGATAGCTTTTTTGAGCTGACAGATGATGATGATTTGCCCCCAAAGTTGGTTTCTCTTATTTTGATTTAATTTATTTTTATTGAGGTATAGTTGATGTATAATATTTAAGTTTTAGGTGTACAACATAGTGATTCACAATATTAAAGGTTATATTCCATTTACAGTTATTATAAAATATTGGCTATATTCCCTGTGTTGTACTGCATATTCTTGTAGCTTATTTATTTTATACCTAGTAGGTTGTATCTCTTAATCCCCTACCTCTATCTTGTCCCTCCCCCATCCCTCTCCTCACTGGTAGCCACTGGTTTGTTCTGTATATCTCGAGTCTCTTTCTTTTTTGTTAAATTCACTAGCTTGTTTTCTTTTTTAGATTCCACATATAAATGATATCACATAGTATTTGTCTTTCTCTTTCTGACTTACTTCAATTAGCATAATACCCTGAGTCCATCCATGTTGTTGCAAATGGCAAAATTTGATTCTTTTTTATGACTGAATAGTATTCCATTGTATATTTATACCATATCTTCTTTATCCCTTCTTCTGTTGATGGACACTTAGGTTGCTTCAGTATCTTGGCAATTGTAAATAATGCTATGAACATTAGGGTGCATGTATCTTTTCGTATCAGTCTTCTTGTTTTTTGGATAAATACCCAGGAGTGGAATATGGTTTTGTTTGTTTTTTGTTTTTGTTTTTGCTTTTTTTAGTTTTTTGAGGAATATCCATACCGTTTTTCACAGTGGCTGCACCAATTTACATCCCAACCAACAGTGTACAAGGATTCCTTTTCTTCACATCCACACCAACATGTGTTATTTGTAGTCTTTTTGATGATAGCCATTCTGACAGGTGTGAGGTGATATCTCATTGTGGTTTTAATTTGCATTTCTCTGATGATTCATGATGTTGAGCATCTTTTCATGTGCTTGTTGGCCATCTACATGTCCTCTTTGAAAAAATGTCTATTCACGTCTTCTGCCCATTTTTTAATGGGGTTGCTTGATTTTTGGGTTTTGAGCTATATGAGCTGTTTATATATTTTGGATATTAACCCCTTATCAGTTCTATTATTTGTAGACATTTTCTACCATTCAGTAGGTTGTCTTTATGTTTTGTAGATGGTTTCTGTTGGTGTGCAAAAGCTTTTAAGTTTAATTAGGTCCCATTTGTTTATTTTTGCTTTTGTTTCTTTTGCCTTGGGAGACAGATCCAAAAAAAAAAAATTTCTGTTTTTGAGCATTCCACCTATGTTTTCTTCTGTGAGTTAAACCATAGGGTTTTCAATTTGGGCAGCCTCCTGGTAGTGTTTCTGTTTTTTTCCAGCTTCCTTTTCTATAATCCTACCGCAGAAGAACTACATCTAACTTCATAAGCAGAATAATCTATAGAAATAAGTTTCCCACAACCAAAAAAAAGGGTTGGGGGGAGGATCATATTCTCTCAGTAAATATAATCTAGGAAAAAATTAAATAGTCTATGGTGATATGTTGGAAGTGCCTCGAATTACCGTATCTTGTCTGGATTTAGATTTCATATATTACAACCCATTTTTCTCTATAGGGTAATAGTACATTTGCACTTGGAAGACAAAAGCATGTTAAGTCAATCTTTAAAGAGTGAATTTGAGTTTGTGAGAGATTGGTTTGAAAGAAGCTAAACATTATCATGAAAGAGAGTTCTAGAGTTTGGCTAGTTGATAATTAAAAATTGGCATGAATTTTTAGCAAGGAAAGTCATTAATTTAATTGCAAAGATTATGGGCTCATCCCTATGTCTAATAACAAAGGATCTGATATCTCCTATGAAGAGAGAATTTAGCAGTACTCCAGTACCCCTAACTCCTTCACAGCCGTTATGAACATGGAAAATCTGTTTCCGGCTATAAATCTCATGTCACCAGAAAATCCAAAGAGAAGACATTACCAGTTGATAACTCAAAAATCCACAAGTATGTAGATAAGAAAACATATATCCTATAAAATACATTGTTACCTCCAGTTAATGCCACAGTATAATAAACTAATAAAGCATCCTCACCTCTTTCATTTATTAGGACAACATTCCACTGAATATTTGCACTTTTCAAGGCAGACATTTATTCTGGAGTTGAAACAGCATGAAGCAATGTTAGAAGGTGATTTTGTATCATGTCTGAGAAACTCTTAACTACTGTCTTTCATAGTGGTAAAATTCCTATATCCATGTAAAATTAAGTAAGTTAGAATATTTGAGTATTGGCTTATTTTATTTCTGGAAAAATATAGGTAGATTAATTGTCTAAATTCCACTGGGTGTATAATAGATATTGTGTGAGTTGCTTAATCTCTCTGTCTCACTTTTCTCATCTATAAGTAATACTAATAACTATGCTTTACAGTTGTTGAAAGAATTAAAATGCTTACTCTAGACCTTTCTGTGATGATGAAATTGCTCTATAATTTAGCCACTCGCTACATGTAGCTATTGAGCACTTAAAATGTGGCTAATCTATCTGTGTAACTGAATTTATAATTTAAGTTAATTTAAGTTATATTTAAATAGTCACGTATAGCTAGTGGCTACCTTACCTGACTGCACAGGTTTAGAACAATCCTTGGCATGTGGTAAATAATCAGTAAGTATTATTTTCAGCTTCTGCTCAGGACAAAATGTGCCACACAAATGTTTCTTAGCACTGCAAGTACATATGACTACTTTTTAAAGAGTTGAACAGAACGTATCTAGGAAAGTTGTTCATAACCTTTTTCTATTTTGTTGTGTGCATGTTTGATCGTTTAGTGAATTTATTACCTTATCCACCAAAGAAAAAAATCTAGAACATTTTCTAGGTTTTGGCTCAACACTTTAATTGAAAATGAAAAAGGAAGGCAAAATAAGACCATATTAAAACTTAGATATAGCTAATAAACTGGTCAAAATGAAAAAACTCAGTGTTAGCAGACTTGTGAAGAAATAGGCACCCGATGCAATCCTGATGCATTAGGATTTTCTTTTCCATTTGCCTGGAATGCTCTTCCCACAGCTTTCTGCATGTCTTGATTCATCACTCCCTTCAGGTCTCTGCTTTGATGTCACTTTAAAAGAGGTCCTCCTTGACCATCTGTATCCTAACCATCCTGTATAAAATTGCACCTTCCCAACCATCACTCTCTCTACCTCTGCCTATCATTCTCTTTACCTCTTAACTGTTTATTTTCTTTATAATATGCATCATTTCTTAATATAGTATTTATTTTCCTGTTTATTGTCTGCTTCCCTTCACTAGTATGAAAATTCCCTGAAAGTAGGAAGTTTGTTCCAAGTATTTATTCAAGTGAAAGATGGGAAATCATCCAAATGTTATCAGACTCTCATATTAACACAATGAATTCAGTGCTATAAAACCAAACTAAGGTGTTAAAGGTTATTAAAATGGTTTAAAGGTTTCAGTGAATCATTATCTACTGCCCCTACACGTGTACACAGACATGCTTACCTTGTCTATGCCTCTTCCCTTTTACTATGTACTTTTTATTGACTTCGGGAAAAATTACAAAAATATACATTCATTATAAAAAGTCAAGCAATACCATAAATAATACAAAAAAATTGATTCTGTCATTCTTTTGTCTATGAAAATCAGATGTTGTTGTTGAGGATTTTTGCATCTATATTCATTAGGACCATTGGCCTGTAATTTTCTTGAAGTATCCTCGTTTGGTTTTGGTTCAAGAGGGCATTTGTAGGAATAGAGTCCCTGAAGGAGGTACGGTTAGAATAAAGGCTCTAGGGTGGGAGCCTACTTGGTGTATTCAAGGGACAACAAGATGGCCAGTGTGCCTAGACCAGAGTGATACAGGGCAGTAGTGAGAAAGGATGTAAGAAAGGTAACAGGAACCAGTTTATGCAGGATTTTTAAGCCACAGGAAAGATTTCGGCTTTCACTTCGAGTTAACTGGGAAGCCATTGCAGTCAACTGAATTAAACAGGACGCTATTTCAACTCAGTGCTAAAAGAAGTTGAAATGGTAATTCTTAAATAGGGGTAAGTTTCTGAGGTTAAACTATTTAGAACATATATATAAAATCTAATACAGTGTACAGATGCATCTGTCTTTAAGAAAATCAATGATACCAAATGCCTGAATCACATCAGTGTAAACCTTAACCCTAATTCCCCTAGTCCATAACTGGTTTAAGAACACTTAGTTAATCTGCAGGGCTTCTAACAATTTTAATACCTGACTACAATTGTCAGGAAATTTTGATAATTTAATCTAGAATATCACTAAGGTAAGAGTGGTCAACTCTTAAAGAATAAAAAAGTAAAAAAAAAAAATTGAATTTATATATTTCTCTTAGACATTGCAAAATTTTAAATTGTGTCCCACAAGAAGAAATATATATTATATACACAGATAAAGAATCCCTGGGATTCGTTGTGTATAACTGAGACATTCGTTTCATAGAACAACTCATGTCTGTGTATTCTATTTTTAATTTAATTTAATTTCACTCTATACCTATTGTGCCCTCCAGCCTTAATATTTTTTTCCCTTCTGAGAGTGATACCTTGCTGGGTCACTGAAGACCTCCCGACCTCCCTGTGATTTCTGCTTTAAATTCAGCTCTAAGAACATGCAGGGATATGTTTATAATTAAATGCAAATAACTGATATCAAGTATTGTATAATATTTCCCAGTACACTATCCAGGAAAAGAGTGGAGGTTTGCCTGGGAAAAGGTCAGACAGAGATTCTAGGCAAGGCTAATTGGTAAGCACCACACTGGCCAGGAAGTCTTTGCAGGAGAGGTCAGAGGTCATAGCCTGTAGGCAGGAGCAGCAGGTGCCACAGGCCAGCTGAAGTGGAGCTTCTGCTGACAAAGACTTTGTCACTGGCTCTGCTTTTTCAGGAGGTACAAGGTCAGCTAACCTCATTTCTGAGGTAATACATAGAATATGAGGTGGTACTAGCAACCAGGGAAAGAAGAACTCCTAGGAAAATAAGAGCCAACTCCCCCTACCTAGACACATACCCTGTAGTTACACAGCTGCACAGACTCAAGTGTCCCTGGTTCCAATTTTTCAGGCAGTTGCCAGGATTTAGGGCAAATTCCAGAGTCAGAATATTTATTTTTAATCTTTAAGTAAACCTCATATTCACTCATTTACTAGTACGTTCTCCTATGACCAATTACATTTCCCCATGTGCCAACTATAATAAACTGCACAAAAGCGTATAGAGCATTTTTGTTTGTTTGAAGAAAGTTGGTAATAAAAATGTGCAGGGGAGCTGCTTAAACATAGCAATGTGGATCTCTACCAAAACAGAAAAAAGAAAGCTAGTAAAGACCAACTGAGGGTTTGTAAGTTTGAGCACAGGGAATTGCTTCCTAAAACTCCTATGGAATCCACTTTTGATAGCTATGTGACTTCACGTAAGTTATTCCACCTCTCTGAACCTTAATTTGCTCATCTGAAAACAAAACAAAACCAAAACAAACAACAGGTATCTGGATATGGCTATGCAAGTTACTTTCCTGCTTCATTTTTCTAAGGTTTTGTTACTGAACTTGATTTTATATAATGGTAGCATTTCTGAGGTTCTCTTTTTCCCTTTCTGATTAATCCAGCTGGGTAAAATCCATGTAGTAAAATGTCTCTGAGAATGAAGAAGCCCACCGTGCTTACTTTATGACAGACTAATAATTCTATGTCTGATGTAATCCACAGGTTTTGAGATTTATTAGATCAAGTTGCTCATCTGTGGAGGCTGTCGAACCATGAGATAAGTTTCCCAGGTTCATCTGTAAAACAGTATGATGTTAGGAGCACAGTAAGATGATTTTAGAAGAACTGAGAAAGTCATAGGGAGGACAGAGTGACTCATTTTTTTTCCTATCTAAGTGTTGGCATGTAAAGTCAACTTTATTACATGAATAAATTTAATACTTGATAAATTTATGTTTCAGTACAGAATAAATTTTTTATTATTATTTTTTAACATTTTTATTGGAGTATAATTGCCTTAAAATGTTGTGTTAGCCTCTGCTGTACAACAAAGCAAATCGGCTATATGTATACATATATCCCCTTATCCCCTCCCTCCTGTGCCTCCATCCCACCCTCCTATCCCACCCCTCTAGGTGGTCACAAAGCACTGAGCTGATCTCCCTGTGCTATGCGGCTGCTTCCCACTAACTATCTATTTTACATTGGGTAGTGTATACATGTCAATGCTACTCTTTCACTTCATCCCAGCTTACCCTTCCCACTCCGCATGTCCTCAATTCCATTCCTACCATCTGCATCTTTATTCCTGTCCTGCCCCCAGGTTCATCAGAACCTTTCTTTTTTTTTTTTAAGATTCGATATATATGTGTTAGCGTATGGTATTTCTTTTTCTCTTTCTGACTTACTTCACTCTGTATGACTCCACTCTTACTTCACTCTGTATTCACTCACTACAAATAACTCAATTCATTTCTCTTTATGGCCAAGTAATATTCCATTGTATATACGTGCCATATCTTCTTTATCCATTCATCTGTCGATGGACACAGGTTGGTTCCAAGTCTATTTTATCTGATAAGAGTATTGCTACTCCAGGTTTCTTTTGATTTCCATTTGCATGGAATATCTTTTTCCATTCCCTCACTTTCAGTCTGTTTGTGTCCCTAGGTCTGAAGAGGGTCTCTTTTAGACAGCATATATACGGGTCTTGTTTTTGAATCCATTCAGTGAGCCTGTGTCTTTTGGTTAGAGCATTTAATCCATTTATGTTTAAGGTAATTATATGTATTTTCCTATTACCATTTTCTTAATCGTTTTGGGTTTGTTTTTGTAGGTCTTTTCCTTCTCTTGTGTTTCCTGCCTAGAGAAGTTCCTTTAGCATTTGTTGTAAAGCTGTTTAGTGGTGCTGAATTCTCTTAACTTTTGCTTGTCTGTAAATGGTTTAATTTTTCCATCGAATCTGAATGAGATCCTTGCTGGGTAGAGTAATCTTGGTTGTAGGTTTTTCCCTTTCATCACTTTAAATATGTCCTGCCACTCCCTTCTGGCTTGCAGAGTTTCTGCTGAAAGATCAGCTGTTAACCTTATGAGGATTCCCTTGTATGTAATTTGCTGTTTTTCCCTTGCTGCTTTTAATATTTTTTCTTTTATTTAATTTTTGATAGTTTGATTAATATGTGTCTTGGCGTGTTTCTCCTTGGATTTATCCTGGATGGGACTCTCTGCGCTTCCTGGACTTGATTGACTGTTTCCTTTCCCTTACCCCTATAATTCGAATGTTGGTACATTTAATGTTGTCCCAGAGGTCTCTGAGACTTTCCTCAATTCTTTTTTCTTTATTCTGCTCTGTGATAGTTATTTCCACTGTTTTATCTTCCAAGTCACTTGTCTGTTCTTCTGCCTCAATTATTCTGCTATTGATTCCTTCTAGAGAATTTTTAATTTCTTTTAGTATGTTGCTCATCATTGTTTGTTTGCTCTTTAGTTCTTCTAGGTCCTTGTTAAATGTTTCTTGTATTTTGTCCATTCTATTTCTGAGATTTTGGCTCAGCTTTACTATCATTACTCTGAATTCTTTTTCAGGTAGACTGCCTATTTCCTCTTCATTTGTTTGGTCTGGTGGGTTTTTACCTTGCTTCTTCATCTGCTGCGCATTCCTTTGTTTTCTCATTTTGTTTAACTTACTCTGTTTGGCGTCTCCTTTTCACAGGCTGCAGGTTCGTAGTTCTCATTATTTTTGGTGTCTGCCCCCAGTAGGTGAGGTTGGTTCAATGGCTTGTGGAGGGGACTGATGCCTGTGTTCTGGTGGGTGGGCTATATCTTGTCCTTCTGCTGGGCAGGGCCGCATCCGGTGGTGTGTTTTGGAGTGTCTCTGAACTTAGTGTGACTTTAGGCAGCCTCTCTGCTAATGGGTGGGGTTCTGTTCCTGTCTTGCTAGTTGTTTGGCATGGGGCGTCCAGCACTGGAGCTTGCTGGCTGTTGGGTGGAGCTGGGTTGTAGTGTTGAGATGAAGATCTCTGGGAGAGCTCTCGTTGATTGATATTATGTTGAGCTGGGAGGTTTCTTGTTGTCCAATGTCCTGGACTCAGCCTTCCCACCTCAAAGGCTCAGGCCTGACACCTAACTGGCGCACCAAAACCCTGTCAGCCACACGGCTCAGAAGAAAAGGAAGAGAGAAAACAGCAACAACACCAACAACAAAACAACGAAAAAACCAAAAAAACTAACAGACAGAACCCTAGTACAAATGGTAAAAGCATACCTATACAGACAAAGTCGCACAAAGAAGCATATGCATACACATTCACAAAAGGAGAAAAAGGAAAAAAAAAGAAATATATATATATATATATGTATATAAAAATGAAGAAAAAGGAAGAGAGCAACCAAACCAATAAACAAATCCACCAGTGATAATAAGCAGTAAATACTATACTAAGTAAGATAAACATAAAACCAGAAACAAATTAGACGCACAAGGCAAACCCTAAGTCTACATTTGCTCCCCAAGTCCACTGCCTCAATTTTGGGAAGATTCGTTGTCTATTCAGGTATTCTTCAGATGCAGGGTTTATCAAGTTGATTGTGGGCATTTAATCTGCTGCTCCTGAGGCTGCATGGAGAAACTTTCCTTTCTCCTCTTTGTTTGCAGAGCTCTTGCGTTTCAGCTTAGGTTTTGGCCCTGCCTCTGCATGTAGGTTGCCCTCAGGCATCTGTTCCCCACCCAGACAGGAGGGGGTTAAAGCAGCGGCTTATTAGGGGGCTCTTGCTCACTCAGGCTGGAGAGAGTGAGGGATATGGTAGTCAAATTGGAATGCGGGGCGAGCCTGAGGCAGCAGAGGCCAGCGTGATGTTGCAACAGCCTTAGACACACCGTGTGTTCTCTTGGGGAACTTGTCCCTCAATCTTGGGACCCTGGCAGTGGTGTGGTGCACAGGCTCCTGGGGGGGTGTGGATAGTGACCTGCGCTTGCACACAGGATCCTTGGTGGCAGCGGCAGCAGCCATAGTGTTTCATGCCCATCTCTGGGGTCCGAGCTGATAGCTGTCGCTCATGCCCTTCTCTGGAGGCCACTTAGGCAGTGCTCTGCCTTCTGTGGGAACACTGGGAAGGAATCCCCTCTCCAGCTTTGGGTGTCTTACTTCCTTCACTGGTCATTTACTTTGTGTGCCCATCTACCAGCTACCATAGCTTCTGGACCTTACTTCCTTGCTCCCAACCCAGAAAATAAATCACAGAGGGATTGTATGGGTTAGATCCTTTAGACTCTTTCAGTGGTCTAAAATGGGTTAGATTGAAGAGAAAGACTGGATGTTAGGCGAATATTCCATAGCTCCTTCAGGTGGTGAATATGGTAAGGAGTAAGGAGGTTCTGAACTAGGATAGTACAGGAATGACGCTTAAACAGTAGTGCCGTGACAAACATTACGCAAAAGGCACTTCTCAGTTATGCTTCTGATCACTTTGCATTTAATTAAGAGTAGAAACTGAATAGAATGAAATTGCTTATGAAGTTAGTAGTCACTTGTGGGGAAATCGAGATAACCCATAACAATGGACAGTTGGGTCCAAATTGTCCTGAATGTGTCTTTAGCTGGGTATGGGATGTTATGTCATGCTATTACTACTTAGCTGTTCACCACAATCATGCCAAGGACACACAGACTTTGGAGAATCTTTTCAATTCTTATTTCATTTTCCTTGAAGATGATCTGATTTTCTCTTCACGGTGGAAAGTCACAGGTACATGGTCACAGCAGGCATCTGGGCACAGTATTGAGAATGAAAACTATATTTATCTTCTATAATGAATGTTAGATTGATAGTCTGTGTCTTAGCTCCCCGGCCTCAGTTCAAATGGGATTTACTTAATAAGGAATTCATTGTAGAGGTAATTTATTGTAGAGAAGTGTATTACAGAATTTGAGGTAGAGATACTAGGGATTTCTTCTAAGTCACCAAAGACTCAGGGGACTTTCAGAATGCTGCATGCTGACGTGAAAATCATCTCATACAAATGCAGATAGTGACAAGATAAGACAGGACTTACCTTTGTGTTAAAATAATTACTGTTTGAAAGGATAACCTCTTCTTGTCTACAGAAAGCTGAAATGCTCTTATGATTGAATGAATTTTGCTTCATAGTCTAAGGTTTTGATGTCCCCAAACCCATTCATTGACTTCACATTGCGGGTTCTGCCCAGATTTATAGTATAACATTCCAGCATTTTGGACCTACTCTAAATTTCAAAGGGAAGTAGGAGATTATTGGATCAAATTATTCAGATATTGCTTGAAAATGCATTTTATTTTGTGTAGGTATAGACTAGTATATTTGCACAGAGAACTTATTTTTAAATCACTAATTTCTCCGGAAGAGGAAAAACCTTGCATTTGATTACAAATGCCATTCAGAGAAATGTCTGGAAGGCAGATATTAACTCGATTTAATTTTAACTTCGAGATATTAACTCGAAGGCAGATATTAACTCCATTCCTTTATTACCATTTCTTCCTTTTTTTCATCCACACACATCCACAAAGTTGGAAACATGCCAATTTTTCTACACAATTTTATAACAATCCAAATTGAAAATGTCTGTTTTCCAGAGAAAACTCTGTGGCAACAATCTCATACATTTTCATTCAATTTATTCTTTGAATGTCCGGAAGAAAACTGACTGAGCAATCACGGCAGTGATATTTCAGTGGCTAAACTTGTTATTTTGGAAACAAGATTATGAATTAAACAGAATCAAACACGTTGACCTCCATATCCCTGCCCCGGAGTCCTTGTGAACATCTCCAGACTGTCCTCTGTGTCCTCTGACTGGCAGGAGAATGGTGTCTCCTGACTAGACAACTGAGTCCCAGGGCCTCCCCTCACACTGACAAGTTTTGTTAATCAGATTAATGTATGGTTCATCACCCCAAAGGAAAATTTTCATCTAGAAGTAATTATTAAACTATGCTAAAAATGGGTTATAAATTCTATAATACTATAGTATTAAATAAAATAATAACAAAGCACCATAGAAGGCAGAGAGATCCTTGAAAGGCCCAAAACACATGCGATATGGGGGATTCTTTGAGTTAAAGAACAGCAATAAGAAAGAGGGGAAAGACAAATTGGGGACTTTCAGCCAAAGAGGATGTAACAGTCATTTCCTTTTCAACATCTTCAGCACTGCCTTGGAGACCATTTCCAGTTTTGATTCTTATTGGTATCTTGCCATGTTAGCTTGACAACTGGCCTTGACTATTTAGGGTGTATATGAATGTGTATAATGACAAAGAAAAAAGAAAGAAAGCTTCTATTATATCTGTCTATGTTACATCTATATATTCTATATATGGAGCTTGTATTATATGTCAGACAAACTACTGAATGATCTTATGAATGTTATCTCATTTAATTTTATCTATAACTCCATTATCAAACAAAGAACCAAAGGACGCCTATTTGGAGACTCTAAAAAGTACTGTGAGAAGAAATGCAATGTGATTTTTTGGGGGCAGTAGCAGGCATGGTTATTGCAAGTCTTAAAAACTCGTGGTGGTCATTTAGGAGGAGAAAAATAGACACATAAATTAGTCCCTGCCTCCTAGATTAAGTGTCTCTAGGACGGGGAAGGAGCATGACAAACTTTGTGTAGCCTGGAAAATTTAGCATTTGGTTTTATGAATTATTTTTTCCTGATCCTGTTGTCCCATGGGTGCTCCACTATCTATATAGCTGATCACACTTTTCATTTTTTAAAATTTATCTCAACCAGAAGACTAATCCAAAACTACAAGAACAAAACCCAGAATATAAGTATTATTTGTTAACATAGCGATTTTAAATGTCTTCCAGTGTTTCTTCCTCAGTTGACTCTTCTTAATCCTCTCTCCAACCTCTTCACCCCTCTTGAATTGCCCTCTGCACACAGTGAGTTCTTACTTCTGATAAAAGGCTAAGTTATATTCAAAGAGATGTGGAAATTGGCTACAGGCCATGTTCTTTCTCATTGCCTTCATTTATAACAGGAATAATTGATAGCGTTTTGCTTCTCTTCCTGTGAAACGTTTGTTTTAAGCATGCCTTTAAAAGGAGTTGGTAGTGCATGCTATTTAGGTCTCAAATGAAGGGTTGATTGGTTAACAACTAGACTGGCTTTAACCAACTTTTCCCCTCTTCTACTCTGCAGTATTCTTCTCTGGCAATCCACAGAACCAACTGTCACAGCCATCCCTGATCTCCATTCTTTGCTTAAACATTTAATGGTAAAAGGCAGACCTCAGATTATACATGTGATTCATTATTAAAATGATGTAGTATGTATGTTAGTTAAAGGTTTTTTTTTTTTTTCATGTGTGGTACATGATTTTAAAAAGACAATATCCCTGACAATACCTCAAGACATAATTGTGGGCAAAAATATACTACTGCTAAGCCCAGGACTGGAAATTTTGAATAGTTGGGTTTGTTTGTACAGAATGTTCCATGTTGTGTCTTTGAATCAAACAAAATCTCCAGAAGTTATTAAGAGCTTCACCTGTTCTTAATGCTGGGGACAGTGGGGAGTTGAAAGGACTTGCAGCTCTAACGTCTTTGCCAGGTTTGAAAAAGCAATTTAATAGTGCCTGAACCCCTTTATGAATGTGAAGTTCCCCACTGCTTTTGAAGAGCAGCCTATTGCCCCCGAACCTTTGAACAGTCACCAAAGAAGACATTGCACGAGGGGCATGCATGTTAATGGCAGCAATTGCACACGATCCAAGATGAATGGTTCTTTCTCCTCTCCCCTCATCCCTTGTGATTAGAAAGAAATTTGTTAGGTATGTCTAGAAAACTAATTACATCATCATGAGGAATATCCCAGTGGGGAAATCTTTTCTTTTCAGATCAAAAGGATGGCCAGCGGCTACTGTGTTCAATCCAGTAATCTGCGGGAGATAGTGCCAGGGATGGGAAAGCAGCTCTGCTCCTCAGAAACATCTGCTCACAGAAAATGCTGGGAAATTAACCATGTATTGGGAGGCAGCTGCAAAGCATGCAGCAAACAGGCATCAGGGAAAAGCTCACCAAGTCAGAGGAGATAAAATGGGAAAGAAGCTTATGAAACATGGAAGTTCAGGACAGTAAGAGGAATCTTGATTTATTAGAAAATGGCATCGAGAGCCAGGAGTCCTGGGTTTATGTACCAGCTGTGATTCTTACAGACCATTTTTCCTCCTAGAGTCTCCTTTTCCTCATCCCTAAAATGGGGACTGGCACTGTTACCTCACCAGCTGGTTAGTGAAGATTAAATATGTTAAATATAAGGTACCAGATAGATCTTCGTTTTTATAGAGCGAGATCCAATCTCACTTTGATATTTCAGCTAGCAGCCCCTCATTTTTCTTAGAATTACACTGTGATATGCCATTGAAGGCGTATTTTTCTTAGGATAGAGCCCTCTACATGGATGTACCCTAAGAACAGTGCTCTCCATCTGGCGGTGAAGTCTATGAGTTCTAAACATGCTATTAAAAAATCAATGGGTAAACGATGAAATCAAAGCGGAAATGAAGGCTATGAACAATTAGCACGCAGTCACTTAATGTCAGTGACAATACAGAGAGACATTAATGATTCAAAGAATATGTTGTAAAATAGTAGTACACAAGAAATCTTAAAATATACTCAGGGATTCAAATTAAATCCTAAAAGAAAAATGTATATGACCTGAAAACTTTGAGCCATAGAACTTTCTATGACCTGGGAGAGATTATAGAGATCATCTAGCTCAACATCCACAATTTACAAAAGGAAAAATAAGGCGAGATGGCCTAGAGACTTCAGTTACAAGGCACAGTAGAGAAGGCTGGTTGTAAATCAAAGATACCAGCTTCCCTTACACAAGGAGTGTGATTGCCAGAAAGTGAGTGCACAGCAAGAGATGTTTGTCCACTCTGTTAGCAAGATGGGGCCATTTGGCCAGATCTCACCAATGAAATGTGAGTGGAAATGATGTCAGTCATTGGAGAGACAAGAGGTTAAGAAGCAAGTGTGCCTATCTTCCTTCCCTGTGTGCGGACTGGGTTTCAATGCCACAGATAGCTTTGGAAGCCATATTTGAAGATGGCGGTGCTATCTTTGGATTTCTGGATGACTGTGTGAATCAAGCCTTTCACTCTCTCTACCCTGTCCTTTGTTTTCCAATAACTGATCTTTCTGAGCTAGATAGGTATTTCTTCTGTGTTAAGGTAGAGTTTCTTCGTTAGAGTAATTAGCTTTACCTTAATGACATAGAACTAAGTCCCAGATTTTGTTTTCAATAATTTACCTGTATGATGTGGGCTGCTGTTTTTTTCCCTCCTTATGCCTGAATAGAAAACATGCCTTTGGCCCATATGAACCACACCTTATTTTTAGACAAGCTTTTAGAGGTAAGTACTTCAAGAAAAGATAAACACTTCAAGAAAGATATTAAGAAATGTAACAGCATCAGGATAAAGAGTAAATTGCATGTGAGCTCCTAAATAATTAGGTTAGTAATTGAACCTCACTGTGTGCTCTTTCTTCTCTTATAAGAACCAAGGTTTAGGGGAAATTTTCACGAGTATTATGGTATGTATTTGCATTTCTTTGGCATGGTTGTTATTGCCATCTGTTTGTATATCTACCCTAGACAGAATGAGAAGCAAGGCAGAGCTAAAGAAAATTTTAGTAGAGCCTAATGGCTAAGCACATAAACTTAAGAGCTCTGGAACCAGATGGTCAGGGGCTAAATCCTGATGATAACACTAGCTCTGTGACCTTGGGAATATCACATATCTGTTCTATGGCCTCAGTTTCCTTATCTGTAAAATGAGACTGTGATGGTCCATATTTTATAGAATTATTAGGAAGATGATATAAAGTAATATCTATAAATTACCCAACACAGAAACATACTCAATAGATACTCTTTTGTGGTGGAAGAGAATGTACTGTTGAATTAATGAGGTATGTAAAGTTATCCAATACTAAAACAAACAAACAAAAACCAGAACTAGAATTGTTAGAGAAGCTATATAAGGCTTTTATATATTTATTTTTAAATTGCTTTTAACATTAAAAAATTTTTTTTATTTATCTTTTTGGCTGTATTGGGTCTTTGCTGCTGCGCACAGGCTTTCTCTAGTTGTAGTGAGTGGGGGCTACTCCTGTTGCAGCACGTGGGCTTCTCACTAAGGTGGCTTCTCTTGTTGCAGAGCACAGGCTCTAGGCATGCGGGCTTCAGTAGTTGCAGCGCGAGGGCTTCTCACTAAGGTGGCTTCTCTTGTTGCAGAGCACAGGCTCTAGGCATGCGGGCTTCAGTAGTTGCAGTGCGAGGGCTCAGTATTTGCGGGACGTGGGCCCTAGAGCATTCAGGCTCTAGGGTGTGCAGGCTTCAGTAGTTGTGGCTCATGGGCTCTAGAGGGCAGGCTCAGTAGTTGTGGCTCACGGGCTTAGTTGCTCCATGACATGTGGGATCTTCTCAGACCAGGGATCAGACCCATGTTCCCTGCATTGGCAGGAGGATTCTCTTTTTTTTTTTCCTTTAGTTATCTATTTTATACATATTAGTGTATATATGTCAATCCCAGTCTCCCAATTCATCCCACTACCACCTCCCACCCCGCTTTCCATGCTTGGTGTCCATAAACTTGTTCTTTACATCTGTGTCTATTTCTGCCTTACAAACAGGTTCATCTGTACCATTTTCCTGGATTCCACATATATGCGTTAATATACGGTATTTGTTTTTCTCTTTCTGACTTCACTCTGTATGATAGTCTCTAGGTCCATCCACGTCTCTACAAATGACCCAATTTTGTTGCTTTTTATGGCTGAGTAATATTCCATTGTATATATGTACCACATCTTCTTTATCCGTTCCTCTGTCGATGGGCATTTAGGTTGCTTCCATGACCTGGCTCTTCTAAATAGTGCTGCAATGAACATTGGGGTGCATGTGTCTTTTTGAATTGTGGTTTTCTCTGGGTATATGCCCAGTAGTGGGATATCTGGGTCATGTGCTAATTCTATTTTTAGATTTTTAAGGAACCTCCATACTGTTCTCCATAGTGGCTGTATCAATTTACATTCCCACCAACAGTGCAAGAGGGTTCCCTTTTCTCCACACCCTCTCCAGCATTTGTTGTTTGTAGATTTTCTGATGATGCCCATTCTAACTGGTGTGAGGTGATACCTCATTGTACTTTTGATTTGCATTTCTCTAATAATTAATGATGTTGAGAAGCTTTTCATGTGCCTCTTGGCCATGAGGCCATTTCGGCCTTCTTTGGAGAAATGTCTATTTAGGTCTTCTGCCCAATTTTGGATTGGGTTGGTTTTTTTTTTACTATTGAGCTTCATGAGCTATTTATGTATTTTGGAGATTAATCCTTTGTCCATTGATTCATTTGCAAATATTTTCTCCAATTCTGAAGGTTGTCTTTTCATCTTGTTTATAGTTTCTTTTGCTGTGCAAAAGCTTTTAAGTTTCATTAGGTCCCATTTGTTTATTTTTGTTTTTATTTCCATTTCTCTAGGAGGTGGATCAAAAAGACCTTGCTGTGATTTATATCAAAGAGTGTTCTTCCTATGTTTTCTTCTAAAGTTTTACAGTGTCCAGTCTTACATGAAGGTCCTTAATCCATTTTTAGTTTATTTTTGTATATGGTGTTAGGGAGTGTTCTAATTTCATACTTTTACATGTGGCTGCCTAGTTTTCCCAGCACCACTTATTGAAGAGACTGTCTTTTCTCCATTGTATATCCTTGCCTCCTTTGTTATAGATTAGTTGACCATAGGTGTGTGGGTTTATCTCTGGGCTTTCTATCCTGTTCCATTGATCTATATTTCTGTTTTTGTGCCAGTACCATATTGTCTTGATTACTGTAGCTTTGTAGTATAGTCTGAAGTCAGGGAGTCTGATTCCTCCAGCTCCGTTTTTTCCCCTCAAGATTGCTTTGGCTATTTGGGGTCTTTTGTGTCTCCATACAAATTTTAAGATTTTTTTTTGTCTTAGTTCTGTAAAACATGCCATTGGTAATTTGATAGGGATTGCATTGAATCTGCAGATGACTTCGGATAGTATAGTCATTTTCACAATATTGATTCTTCCAATCCAAGAACATGGTATATCTCTACATCTGTATGTGTCATCTTTGATTTCTTTCATCAGTGTCTTATAGTTTTCTGAGTACAGGTCTTTTACGTCCTTAGGTAGGTTTAATCCTAGGTATTTTATTCTTTTTGTTGCAGTGGTAAATGGGAGTGTTTCCTTAATTTCTCTTACAGATTTTTCATCACTAGTGTATAGGAATGCAAGAGATTTCTGTGTAGTAATTTTGTATCCTGTAACTTTACCAAGTTCATTGATTAGCTCTAGTAGTATTCCGGTGGCATCTTTAGGATTCTCTATGTATAATATCATGTCATCTGCAGACAGTGACAGTTTTACTTCTTCTTTTCCAATTTGTGTTCCTTTTTATTCTTTTTCTTCTCTGATTGCCGTGGCTAGGACTTCCAAAACTATGTTGAGTAATAGTGGTGAGAGTGGACATCCTTGTCTTGTTCCTGATCTTAGAGGAAATGCTTTCAGTTTTTCACCATTGAGAATGGTGTTTGCTGTGGGTTTGTCATATATGGCCTTTATTATGTTGAGGTAGGTTCCCTCTGTGCCCACTTTCTGGAGAGTTTTTATCATAAATGGGTGTTGAATTTTGTCAAAAGCTTTTTTCTGCATCTACTGAGATGATCATATGATTTTTCTTCTTCAGTTTGTTAATATGGTGTATCACATTGATTGATTTGTGTATATTGAAGAATCCTTGCATCCCTGGGATAAATCCCACTTCATCATGGTATATGATCCTTCTAATGTGTTGTTGGATTCTGTTTGCTAGTATTTTGTTGAGGATTTTTGCATCTATATTCATCAGTTGAGGATTTTTGCATCTATATTCATCTATATTCATCACTACTATATTTTGTAGTATCTTTGACTGGTTTTGGTATCAGGCTGATGCTGGCTTCGTATAATGAGTTTGTGAGTGTTCCTTTCTCTGCAATATTTTGGAAGAGTTTGAGAAGAATGGGTGTTAGCTCTTCTCTAAATGTTTGATAAAATTCACCTGTGAAGCCATCTGGTCCTGGGCTTTTGTTTGTTGGAAGATTTTTAATCACAGTTTCAATTTCATTCTTTGTGATTGGTCTGTTCATATTTTCTATTTCTTCCTGGTTCAGTCTTGGAAGGTTATACCTGTCTAACAGTTTGTCCATTTCTTCCAGGTTATCCATTTTATTGGCATAGAGTTGCTTGTAGTAGTCTCTTAAGATGCTTTGTATTCCTGAGGTGTCCATTGTAGCTTCTTTTTCATTTCTAATTTTATTGATTTGAGTCCTCTCCCTCTTTTTCTTGATGAGTCTGGCTAAAGGTTTATCAATTTTGTTTATCCTCTCAAGAACCAGCTTTTAGTTTTATTGATCTTTGCTATTGTTTGCTTTGTTTCTATTTCATTTATTTCTGCTCTGATCTTTATGATTTTTTTCCTTCTACTAACTTTGGGTTTTCTTTGTTCTTCTTTCTCTAGTTCCTTTAGGTGTAAGTTTAGATTGTTTAGTTGAGATTCTTCTTGTTTCTTGAGGTAGAATTGTATTGCTATAAAGTTGCTTCTTAGAACTGCTTTTGCTGCATCCCATAGGTTTTGGATCATTGTGTTTTCATTGTCATTTGTCTCTAGGTATTTTTTGATCTCCTCTTTGATTTCTTCAGTGATTTCTTGGTTATTTAGTAGTGTATTGTTTAGCCTCCATGTGTTTGTGTTTTTACGTTTATTTCCCTGTAAATGATTTCTAATCTCACAGCCTGTGGTCGGAAAAGAGGCTTGATATGATTTCAATTATCTTAAATTTACTTAGGCTTGATTTATGACCCAAGATGTGATCTATCCTGAAGAATGTTCTGTGTGCACTTGAGAAGAAAGTGTAATCTGCTGTTTTCAGGTGGAATGTCCTATATATATCAATTAACTCTATCTGGTCTATTGTGTCATTTAAGGCTTGTGTTTCCTTATTAATTTTCTGTCTGGATGATCTGTCCATTGGTCTAAGTGAGGTGTTATATTCCCCCACTATTATTGTATTCCTGTTGATTTCCTCTTTTATCGCTATTAGCATTTGCCTTACGTGTTGAGGTGCCCCTAAGTTGGTTGCATATATATTTATAATTATTATATCTTCTTCTTGGATTGATCCCTTGATCATTATGTAGTGTCCTTCCTTGTCTCTTGTAACATTCTTTATTTTAAAGTCTATTTTATCTGATATAAGTATTGCTACTCCAGGTTTCTTTTGATTTCCATTTACATGGAATATCTTTTTCCATTCCCTCACTTTCAGTCTGTTTGTGTCCCTTGGTCTGAAGTTGGTCTCTTGTAGACACATACGTATGGGTCATGTTTTTGTATCCATTCAGTGAGCCTGTGTCTTTTGGTTAGAGCATTTAATCCATTCACATTTAAGGTAATTATTGATATGTATGTTCCTATTACCATTTTCTTAATTGTTTTGGGTTTGTTTTTGTAGGTCCATTTCTTCTCTTGTGTTTCCCTCTTAGAGAAGTTCCTTTAGTATTTATTGCAGAGCTGGTTTGGTGGTGCTGTATTCTCTTAGCTTTTGCTTGTCTGTAAAGAGTTTAATTTCTCCGTGGAATCTGAGTGAGATCCTTGCTGGGTAATCTTGGTTGTAGGTTTTTCTCTTTCATCACTTTAAGTATATCCTGCCACTCCCTCTGGCCTGCAGAGTTTCTACTGAAAGATCATCTGATAACCTTATGGGGATTCCTTTGTATGTTATGTTTTGCTTTTCCCTTGCTGCTTTTAATATATTTCCTTTGAATTTAATTTTTGATAGTTTGATTAATATGTGTCTTGGCGTTTCTCCTAGGGTTTATCCTGTATGGGACTCCCTGTGCTTCCTGGACTTGGGTTATTATTTCCTTTCCCATGTTAGGGAAGTTTTCCACTATAATCTCTTCAAATATTTTCCCAGACCCTTTCTTTTTCTCTTCTTCTTTTGAGACCCCTATAATTTGAATGTTGTTGCTTTTAGTGTTGTCCCAGTGGTCTCTGAGTTTGTCTTCAATTCTTTTCATCCTTTGTTCTTCATTCTGCTCCTCGGCAGCTATTCCCACCATTCTTTCAACTCATTTGTTCATTCTTCTGCCTCAGTTATTCTATTATTGTTTCCTTCTGGTGTATTTTTCATTTCAGTTATTGTTTTCTTCATCTCTGTTTGTTTGTTCTTTAATTCTTCTAGGTCTTTGTTAAACATTTCTTGCATCTTTTCAATCTTTGCCTCCATTCTTTTTCTGAAGTCCTGGATCCTCTTCACTATCGTTATTCTGATTTCCTTTTCTGGAAGGTTGCCTATCTCCACTTCATTTAGTTGTTTTTCTGGGGTTTTATCTTGTTCCTTCATCTGGTACATAGTCCTCTGCCTTTTCATTTTGCCTATCTTTCTGTGAATGTGGTTTTTGTTCCACAGGCTGCAGGATTGTAGTTCTTTTTGCTTATGCTGTTTGCCCTCTGGCAGGCAGATTCTTAACCACTGCACCACCCAGGAAGTCCCTGTAAGGGACTTTTAGAAGCCTATCAGCATATTGATGTCATTTTTGTTCTTTGAATAAGTGCTTTCCTTAAGCTTTGAATATTAGAGAAATCAAGTTCTTTCCTTAAGTAATAGGGCAATAAATTATTTGCTATTAGCATGTTGAAAGGTGTAACTGAATTTAGAAGACATTTTGCTACTTCCACCTTTCTCCATCATTTCCCATTGTAATTAAATGAGACAAGCTATTGGAAGAGTTCTTCATAAGGTGTAATGAGTTATTACACATTCACCCATTTGTTTGCCCATTTAGTGTATATCTATCAAGTATGGATGAGGTATCACGTATTCAGTTAAGGACTGGAATGGTTATTTAATGGTCTAGTCATGGGTTTTGCCATCATGCAACACCAATTCTAGTGACAGATTACAGACAAGGACACAGTTTTGTAATCTATTGTGCTGCCCTGCAGGAATGTACAAAGCAGTATGGAAATAGAAGAAAATGACAAATGATTTTATTGCTAAAATGCCTTTTCCTTCTTTCAGAATAATTGATCCTAAATCTAAACTTCAATTAAATTTCAAGGTCAGGATAAAGAGATTATTATCACTCTCTAAAATTATAATAATGTTTACAGCAGGAAACAAAATCTAGGTTTTCTCAATATCAAGATTTATTACCTAAGATAAAATATTGGTTTAGGCTTTACTTGGGTCAATATTTACCCAGTGCAACTCTGTTTCATGGCTGTCATCACAAAAATGTCTGTTTTTTTAACCTCACATTAACAAACAGCTGTTAGAGAAACTTGAATTCTCTCTTTGGAATTCGTTGAAGGGTAGTAAGTAGACTCCATTAGTCGCAGCACAAAGTTGGGAGTTCATACAGGAATCTTTGTAAAGCTCAGGTTTCCTCTGCCCCAAAGGGAGCTGTGTGAATCAGAGCTCTGTGTGACTTGGTGCCCTGCCTTCTCCCGACCTGTTCACACTGAGGCACACTGTCTCTGCCAGGGGGAGGACAAGGTCCTCACACTGAGCACAGAGTGGTGCAACCAGAAAGGTCCATGGCCAGAAGATATTGGAGGCAGAGCAGTCCTGAGGATGTTTTCTTCCCTGTTGACTAGTCTACTTGCTGCCTAGAGTCTATGACTAATAGCACTAGGATCATGGATGCATTTTGAGAAAGATTTGCCAGCAATACACCTTTATGTTTATTTTAATAACTGTTTATTATACAAGAATATGTGCTCTCTGTGGAAAAGATAAACTATAGATGAATGAAAACAATAACAAAAATTATCCAATTCCTACCACCAGTGGCTTCTAGGCTTTTTCTATGCATATGTACACATATATATTATTCACATTGTTTTGTAGCTCTCATATTGTTAGGAACATTGAGGAAAGACTTAGAACTAGAACATTCTTAAATTATCAGTGTACCTAGTATGTTTGATTTTCTCAGGTATCTTCAGTATATATTATGTCAAATATGACGTTGAATAATCTCATGGGGGAGATTTACACATAGGGTCCATCTTCATTGAGTACTGTGAAGCATTATGGTAGAGTGAAAAGACTTGAGTTTTGGAAGCAGACAGAAATTGTTCAAATTTTACTTTGTTCACTTAGTGGCCGTGCAACCTTGGCAAAATTATATAGGTTAGACATCATGAAACTGCCAACATTTGACCTTTTTTGACTTACAAGACTGGCAATTTCATATGGTTCAATCTAATTCCTAAACTCTTTGAGTATAGCTTTTTCAAGTATTAAATGTAGGATAATACTCTCTAGCAGAGTTGATGTGGGAATTAATTTAAACTGGATAATATTTGTAAGTTAGTTGGCATATAGTTGATATTCAACAAATGTTAACTGCTTATCCTAAAATCTTCATTGGGAATACAGAATACGCTTGGTGGGTGAGTGAATGGGGGTCTTTCAAGAAGTACATGCCAAGATGGAATAAATACATAAGAGACTTCTTAAGGAAAATGCTTCTCAGAGAAGATGGAGTGGGGACAGGCTGGTGGAACCATCAGACCATGATGGAGGTCTGACCTCAAAGAAGGAGAGAAGGAAGAAAGGAAGGAAGGCTGGATGGAAGAGTTTTAGACCATCTTGCAGTTCTGAGGAAAGTTTCTCAGGGCTATCAAGAGCTGTGGAGCCAAGGTTGCCCATTTGAGGAGTCCCATGTCTCCTAGGAGCTGGTCTGCCTGAGTCTCCCTGCCAAACTTGATTGTTGGCTGGAAGTAATGTGGGAAGCAGAGCCTTAACACCTGGGAAGGTGGGATTTTCAGAGGGCAGCCCCTGGGGCCTCCCACTCAGAGATCACAGAGGCACCTTCTTATAGCCACCACTTGTGAATATCAGACATTAATCAGTGTAATGTGTTACTCATTAATCTTGGAAGATTGAAATGAGAATTTTGGGAATAATTAGTCTATAAGTTAAATTTTTCCAGCATCCTTTATGCCTTCTTTCCCGTATCTACCCTACATTTCCCTCCCAGTTAAATCTTTACTGACTTGACCCTTAGTCTGCTCTTAGTCATGCCCTGAATCTCTTTTCTTCTGGCCTCTCTTCCCACTTAAATGCCTTGAGCTCTGTAAATCCCTTAGAATAACATTAGGTTTTTCATAATCATTGACAAACTCTCTCTTCTGTTTTTGTTTTTTTGGTTCTTTCTACTGATATTATAAGATTCCTGACATGAGATAATCATCCTTTTGTCTCTGAGTAAGGGAGTCCCAGGAAAAGAAAACAGGAGAGAGCTGATGGGTATAATATCCAGGGACAAGAATCATCATGACTCTTTAATTATTGACAAAAATATTCTTGCCTGTAATTATGATAATGATGTTGTAAGTTCTGAGTATTAATAAGCTGATGAGATGGTATGATGCTTCAAGATGTAGCCACTGGGCTTTTTTTTTTTTTGGTCATTACAAAAAGACACAGGAAGAACATATAAAGAGTCATAGAATGTTTTAGTGTGGGGCCATTATGAAATATTATACTGTCATTTTTCTAGTTAACAAAAATCACATGCTAATGTCACATAACCAGAGCAAAAGATGATTGACAAACCTGTCATGTGTACACATTTTTCTACCTTCTCTAGAGATTTAATACATTTCAGCAGTCATTGTAAATGTGTTAGAATTTATTCTTTGCAAAACCGTCAGAGTCAATGAGCTAATATCAAAGTTTATATTAACAACTCAAAATAGTTCCAACCTTTAAATTGTTGACATGGAAACACATCTTTCTTCACCTTATCAGAACTCTGCACATGTGCCTATGTGGACTGGGCCCTGGATTAATCAGAAATATACTATTCGATTGTGCCTTCAAGTCAGCAAGTTAAGAAGGGAAGCATTATTATTCATATATTCCGTGTATCTACAGAAAACAGTCAGTCTAATGGTGCCGCCATGTTGGCTGTTTTTCAGTCCTGTTTTATTAAACTGGAACAATCTTCACACAATCTGAATTTTTTCAGCTCCAGCACCAGAGTAATTAACAGATGTTTACTTTGAAAAAGAGATGCAAAGCTTTTTCTGTCAAAGTTATTTTTGAAAGTTGAAAATTTTTTTGAATTTAGTTTTCAGTATTAAAAAGAAAATACTATGAGGAAAAAACTATATTCCAAACAGCTGATTCCTAAACCATGTTAGAGAAAGGCAGTTAAGGGGTTTGGGTTAACCATGTAGCATCAGGAACACAAACATCCTGAACCATTGTGGTTCATGTTTGCTTTGTTTGAACTGTTAGACCAGTCATTTGGGAGAGGGTGAATCAGTTCATCTGGGTGGGTGCTTGGCTCTGATGGCCAGAGCGAGGATCCTAATGCCCATATGTCACTCACCTGGATTGCTTCATCAAGATAATATTGTGGTGCAAAACCATGTTTGAGAAATAATCTGGTATAACTCAGTTGTATCAGAGTTTGGCCATTTCCAGATACCAATAAAGAAAGATAGGATACCTTCTTCCAAAGGAGAAGGGCAGATCAGGGATGGCTAATCTATTTACATATATCAAAATTCATTTTTGAGATTTTTCTCTTTAGTACTACACCTAGGTGAGTATGAAATTTAAAACAGCATGGAGGAAACTTCTGGCATACTGCAGTGAAAAATAAACGGATTAATATTGTCCCCTTTGCAGATTTTTAGAAGTTTTGAATATTAGACTCACTGTGAGTCTAACTCTAAAAATCTCATTTTTTTTCAGAACAGAATGTAATTTTTCTTTCTTTGAATTCTTAATACCATCAGGGGAGTAGGTATTCTGGTGCCGACAGTCCAAGTCAATGAACAAAAGAAAAGAGGATGGATGATTTTACTCAGGGCCCTAAGTGGGAGTGTGGTCCAGGACAACCTGTTTGAGCCTTGGATTAAAGGGTGTCACAGGGCCTGCCAATTGCATGATTAATCCCCTTGGGTTTCAGTCTTTACTCATAACTAAAAAGCTTCCTCGTCTGTATTTTGGTAGCATGTAATTTCACAGTCATTCATTTATTCATTCACATATCCATCTATCCATTCACTCCTTCAGTCAACCAATGCGTAGTTAAGGAGCAGTTGCTATGTGTCAGGCACTATGTATACACTGGGGGTGCAACAGTTCCTGCTTTCATGGATCATAGATGCTAATGGTAAGGGATCTAGGGACAAGAGAGTGTTGAATCTCTCTGCCTCCTCTAACTGTATTGCCTCGTTTTAGAAGACAAGGTTCATGTGTCCTCGGTGCCTGGCATAGGGGTAGGCATAGCAAAACTGTGTTGACTGGGATGTACTTGAAGCACTGCCATCTGTAGGTACTATTCCTTTCATTTGGAGCATGGAAGGTCTATTTATTTAGATTCTTGCTAGCAGTCATAAGACAATCAATGTTATAGTAGTTGGCACAGATCACACTTCCCCTGTCACATTCCATCAACTCCTTCACACATCCACAGAGCTGGTGGCTAATTCAGAATTCATTCCTCATAAGCCCTTCTGTGTGAGCCCAAAGAGTCAAATATAGCCATCATGTGCTCCCACCAGCATTTTAGCAACTGGAACAAATCTGAGATGTTATTGTCAACTCTGGTAACAGCTCCTAGATTTTAATTAATTACATTAGGAATAAATCCCCATGTAATTATCTTGATTCCCATGGCATTTACTAAATTTGGGGGAAAGTGTGTAAATACCCCATGTTAGGCACATTTTTCCCCACTGGATTTGTGTGATTAATTTCATACTAATTAGTTCTCTCTTTGTGGTAAATTTTATTTTTGACATCAGAATTGTTGTTGGCCAACTAAAAGATGGCTGTCTGATTTTGTTTTGTGGGGTAGAACTGAAGAAGTAAAAGCATATGAAGAGTCAAAGTAGAAGTCATTTTGTATTTGATGCTGGGTTTAAACCCTTCTGATGATTATTGCTGATAAGTAACATGGGTGAATATGGTTATATCTGTTCTATCACAGATGCGATGCCATGAAAATCACCTTCTTTAGCAGGACGGCATGACTCACAGGTCCTATTCCCTTAGCTAAGTCGCCTCCATTTTCCTGGATACACCTTCTTTGAGTTTGTTCCTAAATGGCTTTAGTTCTGAGCCAGGAGGAGCAATGTGCATCAGAGAACTGTTAGTCCACCTGGGCAGAGAAGGGCTCAGGGAAAGAAGTAAAGGTACAAGTAAGAGAAGTATTTTTAGTGCTTCAGATATTCCTGAAGATATATGCACACATCCAGATGATAGAATATTATGCCCTGTGAGATGAGTTAAGGTCCAAGTACAGCTCAGGGGCCCTTCATACTTTGATGCTCAGGGGTTCAGTCTCCTGGCTTCCCATCCTGGAGCACGTGGATTTCAACGAGCCAGGCAGGGAAGCCTGAGGGTTGAACGGCCTGACATTGCTACAGACAGTTCCCATCACTTTGGAGCAACTTAAGGCGAACTCAGAAGTCACAGAAGGGTCAGGGCTTGGTAAGTCAAATGGCTATAGCTATAGCAAATGAGTGAGTGGAGCCTGAGAATGAGTATTGTGGTACCTGGGACCCAGATAGCAATGTTCATTTATAGTAGAGTATTGTCCACCATATTGGCAACTAGATTTAGGGTTGCTACGTCTGATTTTTCAGGATGTAAGAAATTCCAATTTTTATGTGAATCTCTGTTATTAGATGTTGGCCATAATTTTTAAAAACACACTGTTGTGGCACAAATAAAATACATATTTGAAATGCCAGGTTGCACACTTGGTTTAAGAATTCAGATATATTTATAACCTTAGTGGTCTTGGCTCTTTGTTTTCTGGGAACATATATTTGATGGAACCAAGTACCTGGACCTCAATGATTATCTGAAGGGCAAAGACCACGCTTTCCTTTGGCAAAGGGAAAGCCGGACGCTGGTGCCAAAGATTCACATCCTACTTGAAGTAAAGCTACATTAGATTCCTAAAATATAATAGAATTTAACATGAAATCTTTTTAATCTCTGAGAAATTGGGGATCACAGAACTCTGTGATGGAACCAATTGTCTGAACCTGAACTTGGCAGATTACAGGTGACTGTAGATTGCCAATCTTCCAGTGAGATGCCAGTTAACCACCTACCCATGCATGGCCTTAATAGTTCATAAAATCCTTCCGTATGCATCATTTTATTAGTTTCTCATCTACAAGGGTAAACATTTTTTCTTTACTACAAATAAGTAAACTGAAGCTCACAAAAATGAAGTGATGAAGTAAGTTGATATGGCTGTCAAGTAATGACTTGGAAAGCCAAGGGGCTTTCCATCAAAGCAACCAACCTCTTCCTGCATGGCCATACTTACGTGGTTCAGTTCTCTTCTGCCAAATCCCTACTAGGTATTGCAAAGGAAAACCATGCAGTGACATAGCTCCAGAGACCCTGACTTATGAAACATGAGTATTTCTCCTAGCCAAATTACTATTTTTCACAACTATTACCATATGTGTCCACTGGCAGAGTATAAAATTAAAAGTTAGATTATTAATAAAAAGCAAAGTCAGTCAATGACAGACCCTAATTTTACTAATATTTCACAGAATATATGATGTTGAAATTACACTAATATAAACACTGATATTAATATCATCATTGATTAGGGAGCCATTTCATAGTTAAGTCAATATATCATTTTGGCAAAAGGTAATTAAATCATAAGATCTTCTACTAGAGAAATTTCTTACTTTATATCTTTTAAGTTTCTTCAAGTTTGCAAAGGCATATTAACATTACCATTTTCTTCTAGCTGTTTTCAAACCTTAATGTGCATGTATATCAACAAGGGATCTTGTTGAAATACAGAATCTGATGAGTAGATCTGAGGTGGGACCTGAGAGGCTACATTTCTTTCTTTTTTAAATTTTAATTTAAAACATTTTTTTAGATTTAATTTTTATTTTATATTGGAGTATAGTTAATTTACAATATTGTGTTAGTTTCAGGTGTACAGCAAAGTGATTCAGTTATATATATATATACATATATCTATTCTTTTTCAGATTTTTTCCCATATAGGTTATTAGAGAATATTGAGTAGAGTTCCTTGTGCTATACAGTAGGTCCTTGTTTATCTATTTTACATATAGTAGTGTGTATAAGTTAATCCCAAGCTCATAATTTATTTCTCCCCCCACCCCAGCTTTCCCCTTTGGTAACCATAAGTTCATTTTCAAAGTCTGTGATTCTATTTCTGTTTTGTAAATACGTTCATTTATACCATTTTCTTTTTAGATTCCACATATAAGTGATATGATATGATATTTGTCTTTCTCTGTCTGACTTACTTCACTCAGCATGATAATCTCTAGGTCCATCCATGTTGCCGCAAATGGCATTATTTCATTCTTTTTTATGGCTGACTAATATTCCATTGTATATATGTACTGCATCTTCTTTATCCATTCCTCTGTCGGTAGACATTTAGGTTGCTTCCATGCCTTGGCTGTCATAAATCATGATACAATGAACATTGGGATACATGTGTCTTTTCGTAGTATGGTTTTCTCTGGATATATGCTCAGGAGTGGGATTGCTGGGTCATATATTAGCTCTTTTTTAGTTTTTTGATGAACCTCCATACTGTTCTCCATAGTGGTTGTACCAATTTACATTCCCACCAACATATAGGAGGGTTCCCTTTTGAGAGGCTTCATTTGTAATAAGCCTCTGGGTATTGCTACTGCAGCCACTGGAAAGACCACACCAGGAATGACAGAGTGTCATAGCTTTCTAGGGCAGGCTAATAACTTTTTTTTTTTTTTAAACATCTTTATTGAAGTATAATTGCTTTACAATGGTGTGTTAGCTTCTGCTTTATAACAAAGTGAATCAGTTATACATATACATATGTTCCCATATCTCTTCCCTCTTGCATCTCCCTCCCTCCCACCCTCCCTATCCCACCCCTCTAGGTGGTCACAAAGCACAGAGCTGATCTCCCTGTGCTATGCGGTTGCTTCCCACTGGCTATCTACTTTACGTTTGGTAGTGTATATATGTCCATGCCACTCTCTCACTTTGTCACATCTTACGCCTCCCCCTCCTCATATCCTCAAGTCCATTCTCTAGTAGGTCTGTGTCTTTATTCCCGTCTTGCCACTAGGTTCTTCATGACCTTTTTTTTTTTTTTTTTTTCCCTTAGAGAAAGAGAAAAACAAATACAGTAGACATACTCTTGACTAATGATTACAGAACATAGTGAGTATCTTGGAACTTCACTCGTGTGATTAAGTTCTGTTATATGACAAAGGTGAAGGGCTTTTGCAGTTGTAATTGGGCCCTAAATCAGTTGCTTTTGAGTTAATGAAAAAAGAGTTTATCCTGGTTGGGCTAGACTTAATTAAGTGAAAGCCCATAAAAGAGGAACAGTGCCCTTCCTGAAGAGCGAGAAATTTTCCTGCTAGAGGCAAATGGCTAAGTTGTGAGCTCTCTCCATTTGTCACGGAGCTATGAACAGCCTTGGGACCTACGGGTGGACTCCAGCTGAAAGCTAGTAAGAAAATGAGGACTCAGCTCTATAGCTGTATGGAGAGGAATTCTAGCAACCAACTGAGGGAGCTTGGGAGTAGATCTTCCCATCAAGCCTTTAAGGAGACCTGAGTCAGTCACACCTGGATTGCAGCCTGGAAAGAACCTGGAACAGAGAACCCAGTAAAGCCATGCCTGGACTCCTGAACCAGAGAAACTGTAAGATAATAAAAATAGGCTGTTTTAAGCCACTAAACTTGTGACAGTGTGTTACACAACAGTGGTAAATGAATACACTCTCATTGATAGTGTGTATGCCAGTCATATGGGCACAGTGGGACATCCCCTCTAAAGTAAACAACAAGTTGTTAGATCTTCTACCTTTTGGACCTCTTTGGGTGATGGAGTCAGCCTATGCTGTACTTGAGATTGCTGCTCTAATCCATTCCTGTGTGACTCTCAAGGCTAACAGATTAGAGTAGGGGCTGGATCAAGAGGTGTCTGCAGCAGGTGTAAGTTGTTGCTCTGGTGCTCAGTTTGTATCACCCAGCAGATCTAATGGCATTGAAGTTCAAGGTATGCACTATGCATAAAAATGCCATGAGGCGTCTCTGGAAAATGTCCATAGGAAAATTCTGGAGCAAGTTCGTGCCTTCTGCAGAAAATAAGTACTCTGGGTTAAAAACACTGTTCCTGGGATGCTTCACCCTAGTAGAGACTGAGGGCCTGACTAGAGGGTACCCATCGTCTGTGCAACCAGAACTACCCATCAGGAACTGTGTATTATCAGATGCACCGAGTCATGAGATCAGGCAAGGCAATGGCAATCCAATGGGTGATGAAAATGGCATACTTGGGATCAAGCCTGGGTAGAATCAGAAGACACTAACAAATCACGTAAATAGCTGAGCCAGAGCTGTATGTTCCCCACTTGTATTAGACCAACCCCTCTTTATCAGCCCACAGTATGGCTTTATAAGGGTTTTTCTATAACCAACTCATAAAGGGGAAAACTCAGGACTGGTGCCAGCCTGGAATGAACCACTGTTGCATCACAGTTCCACCTTAAGGCCAGTGCTGTAGGACAGTGTAAATGAAAATCTTCGTATTAGGCAGAGATGTGAACAAACACTTGGTCATTCACTTTATTTGGAGAGAGAATTGTCTGGAGATGTAAACATATACTGAAATCCTGGGAAATGGCAAATAGTTTGTCCAGCTGGTTAAGGAATTCTAGAAAAGAAGCCTGAGGTTGGGCTGATTGGACTGGCACGAAATATATGAATCTTTGTGTTTCATCTTAGAGGATACTCTCAGAGAACAAGTGTGCAGGATGGCTCATTCTATGGATGTCAAACATCTTCTCTCTTCATTCACTCCTGTACCACAGTGGGCACAGAGACAGTGGCCATGATGGTAGGAATGGAGGCTATTCATGTACTGAACAATAAGGGTTTCCTCTCACCAAGGTTGATGTAGCTATTGCCACTGCTAAATGTCCTAGTGGCCAACAGCAGATATATACTGTATCCTTCATCTGTCACCAATCTTTGGGTAGACCAGACAGCTACCTGGAGTAGGGTTGCCAGAGATAGCAAATAAAAATACAGGATGCCTAGTTAAATTTGAATTTCAGATAAATAATGTTATTTTTTAGTATAAGCATTTTGGGACATACTCATACCAAAAATTATTCATGTTTATCTGATATTTCCATTTAAATTGGGGTCTTATTTTATCTGGCAAACCTAACCAAGAGGCTAATCAATTAAACCAGATTCCTTCCATTTACAAGCAAGAGGGAAAGCAAAGAATGGCTTTACTGGAATCAGTATCTGTTCTGGATATTAGTTGGATTTTCCTGCAAAGAGTGTGTACAGAATACCTCATTTATCAGCAGGTATCCCACACAATATTGTCTTGGATTGATAAACACATTTTATAGCAGAGGAGGTATGAGAATAACTATGGGATACACTGGCCTTATCTGTACTCTATCTCCAGTAAGCAGCCAGACTAATAGAATGGCTTATTAATATCTTATCTAAGGTACTAGTTGGGTAATAATAATCTGGAGAGTTGAGGCCCTGTCTTGTCAGAATTTGGATATTCATTAAACCTGCCGTCTTAGCTGTGGGAAAAAAATTATTTAATAAAATTTCATCTCTCTTCCCTCCCTCCCTCCCTCCCTCCCTCCCTCCCTCCCTCCCTCCCTCCCTCCCTCCCTTCCTTCCTTCCTTTCTTTTTTCTACTAAATTCCATTTATTATTTATTGATTTACTTTTATATTAAAAATTTTAAGTATAGTTGATTTACAATGTTATATTAGTTTCAGGTGTACAACATAGTGATTTGATATTTTTTTTAGGTGGTACTCCATTTAAAGTTATTATAAAATATTGGTTATATTCCCTGTGCTGTACATATTATCCTTGTATCTTATTTATTTTCTACCTTGTAGTTTGTACCTCTTAATCCCTTTCCCCTATCTTGCCCCTTCCCCCACTCCTCTCCTCACTGTAACCACTAGTTTGTTCTATGTATGAGACTATTTCTATTTATTTATTCATTTCTTTTATTTCTTAGATTCCACATATAAATGAAAGCATATGGTATGTCTTTCTCTGTCTGACTTATTTCACTAAGCATAATACCCTCCAAGTCTATCCATGTTGTTGCAAGTGGCAAAATTTTATTCCTTTTTGTGACTGGGTAATATTTCATTGTGTGTGTGTGTGTATGTATATACATATACATACACACACACAGCACAGCTTTTTAAAATTTTTTTATTTTTAAAATTTAATTTTTTATAATTGCTTTACAATGGTGTGTTAGTTTCTGCTTTATAACAAAGTGAATCAGCTATACATGTACATATATCCCCATATCTCCTCCCTCTTGCATCTCTATCGCTTCCACCCTCCCTATCCCACCACTCTAGGTGGTCACAAAGCACCGAGCTGATCTCCTTGTGCTATGCGGCTGCTTCCCACTAGCTATCTATTTTACATTTGGTAGTGTATATATGTCCATGCCACTCTCTCACTTTGTCCCAGCTTACCCTTCCCCCGCTTCCTGTGTCCAAGTCCATTCTCTAGTAGGTCTGTGTCTATTCCCGTCCTGCCCCTAGGTTCTTCATGACCATTTTTTTTTAGATTCCATACATATGTGTTAGCATACGGTATTTGTTTTTCTCTTTCTGACTTACTTCACTCTGTATGACAGACTCTAGGTCCATCAACCTCACTACAAATAACTCAATTTCATTTCTCTTTATGGCCAAGTAATATTCCATTGTATATATGTGCCATATCTTCTTTATTCATTCATCTGTCTATGGAAACAGGTTGGTTCCATGTCCTGGCTATTGTAAGTAGTGCTGCAATGAACATTGTGGTACAGGACTCTTTTTGAATTATGGTTTTCTCAGGGTATGTTATATGACCAGTAGTGCGATTGCCAGGTCATATGGTAGTTCTGTTTTTAGTTTTCTAAGGAACCTCCATACTGTTCTCCATAGTGGCTGTATTAATTTACATTCCCACCATCAGTGCAAGAGGGTTCCCTTTTCTCCACACCCTCTCCAGCATTTATTGTTTGTAGATTTTTTGATGATGGCCATTCTGACTAGTGTGAGAGGATATCTCATTGTAGTTTTGATTTGCATTTCTCTAATGATTAATGATGTTGAGCATCCTTTCATGTGTTTGTTGGCAATCTGTATATCTTCTTTGGAGAAATGTCTATTTAGGTCTTCTGCCCATGTTTGGATTGGGTTGTTTGTTTCTTTGATATTGAGCTGCATGAGCTACTTGTAAATTTTAGAGATTAATCCTTTGTCAGTTGCTTCATTTGCAAATATTTTCTCCCATTCTGAGGGTTGTCTTTTCGTCTCGTTTATGGTTTCCTTTGCTGTGCAAAAGCTTTTAAGTTTCATTAGGTCCTTTTTCCTTATTTTTGTTTTTATTTCCATTTCTCTAGGAGGTAGGTCAAAAAGGATCTTGCTGTGATTTATGTCATAGAGTGTTCTGCCTATGTTTTCCTCTAAGAGTTTTATAGTGTCTAGACTTACATTTATGTCTTTAATCCATTTTGAGTTTATTTTTGTGTATGGTGTTAGGGAGTGTTCTAATCTCATTCTTTTACATATAGCTGTCCAGTTTTCCCAGCACCACTTATTGAAGAGGCTGTCTTTTCTCCATTGTGTATTCTTGCTTCCTTTGTCAAAAATAAGGTGACCATATGTGCATGGGTTTATCTCTGGGCTTTGTATCCTGTTCCATTGATCTATATTTCTGTTTTTGTGCCAATACCATACTGTCTTGTTTACTGTAGCTTTGTAATATAGTTTGTAGTATAATCAGGGAGCCTGATTCCTCCAGCTCCGTTTTTCTTTCTCAAGATTGCTTTGGCTATTCGGGGTCTTTTGTGTTTCTGTACAAATTTTGAAATTTTTTGGTCTATTTCTCTGAAAAATGCCAGTGGTAGTTTGATAGGGATTGCACTGAATCTGTAGATTGTTTTGGGTAGTATAGTCATTTTCACAATGTTGATTCTTCCAATCCAAGAACATGGTATATCTACCTGTATGTATCACCTTTAATTTCTTTCAACAGTGTCTTATAGTTTTCTGCATATAGGTCTTTTGTCTCCTTAGGTAGGTTTATTCCTAGGTCTTTTATTCTTCTTGTTGCAATGGTAAATTGGAGGGTTTCCTTAATTTTTCTTTCAGATTTTTCATCATTAGTGCATAGGAATGCAAGAGATTTCTGTACATTCATTTTGTATCTTGCTACTTTACCAAATTCATTGATTAGCCCTAGTATTTTCCTGATAGCATCTTTAGGATTGTCTATGTATAGTATTGTGTCATCTGCAAACAGTGACAGCTTTATTTCTTCTTTTCCAATTAGGATTCCTTTTATTTCTTTTTCTTCTCTGATTGCTGTGGCTACAACTTCCAAAACAATGTTGAATAATAATTGTGACAGTGGGCAACCTTGTCTTGTTGCTGATCTTAGTGGACATGGTTTCAGTTTTTCACAATTGAGGGCGATGCTGGCTGTGGGTTTGTCATATGGCCTTTGTTATGTTGAGGTAAGTTCCCTCTCTGCCTACTTTCTGGAGGGTTTTTATCATAAATGGTTGTTGAATTTTGTCCAAAGATTTTCTGCATCTGTTGAGATGATCATATGGTTTTTATGCTTCAGTTTGTTAATATGGTGTATCACCTTGATTGATTTGCGTATATTGAAGAATCCTTGCGTTCCTGGGATAAACCCCACTTGATCATGGTGTATGATCCTTTTAATGTGCTGTTGGTTTCTGTTTGCAAGTATTTTGTTGAGGATTTTTATGATAAATGGGTGGATTTATGATAAATGGGTGTTTAATATTGTCAAAAGCATTTTCTGCATCTATTGAGATGACCATATGGTTTTTATCCTTCAGTTTTTTAATATGGTGTATCACATTGATTTGCAGGTATTGAAGAATCCTTGCATCCCTGGGATAAACCCCACTTGATCATAGTGTATGATCCTTTTAAGGCGCTGTTGGATTCTGTTTGCTAGTATTGTGCAGTGGATTTTTGCAGCTATGTTCATCAGTGATATTGGCCTGTAGTTTTCTTTCTTTGTGACATCTTTGTCTGGTTTTGGTATCAGGGTGTTGGTGGCCTCATAGAATGAGTTTGGGAGTCTTCCTCCCTCTGCAATATTTTGGAAGAGTTTGAGAAGGATAGGTGTTAGCTCTTCTCTAAATGTTTGATAGAATTTGCCTGTGAAGCCATCTGGTCCTGGGCTTTTGTGTGTTGGAAGATTTTAAACCACAGTTTCAATTTCAGTGCTTGCGATTGGTCTGTTTATATTTTCTATTTCTTCCTGGTTCAGTCTTGGAAGGTTGTGCTTTTCTATGAATTTGTCCATTTCTTCCAGGTTGTCCATTTTATTGGCATATAGTTGCTTGTAGTAATGTCTCATGATCCTTTGTATTTCTGCAGTGTCAGTTGTTACTTCTCCTTATTCATTTCTAATTCTGTTGATTTGAGTCTTCTCCCTTTTTTTCTTGATGAGTCTGGCTAATGGTTTATCAATTTTGTTTATCTTCTCAAAGAACCAGCTTTTACTTTTATTGATCTTTGTTCTTGTTTCCTTCATTTCTTTTTCATTTATTTGTGATGTGATCTTTATGATTTCTTTCCTTCTGCTAACTTTGGGGTTTTTTGGTTCTTCTTTCTCTAATTGCTTTAGGTGTAAGGTTAGGTTGTTTATTTGAGATGTTTCTTGTTTTTTAAGGTAGGATTGTATTGCTATAAACTTCCCTCTTAGAACTGCTTTTGCTGCATCCCATAGGTTTTGGGTCGTCGTGTTTTCCTTGTCATTTGTTTCTCGGTATTTTTTGATTTCCTCTACGATTTCTTCAGTGATCTCTTGGTTATTAACTAGTGTATTGTTTAGCCTCCATGTGTTTGTATTTTTAAAAGATCTTTTCCTGTAATTGATATGTCGCCTCATAGCGTTGTGGTCGGAAAAGATACTTGATATGATTTCAATTGTCTTAAATTTACCATGGCTTGATTTGTCGCCCAAGATATGATCTATCCTGGAGAATGTTCCATGATCACTTGAGAAGAAAGTATATTCTGTTGTTTTTGGATGGCATGTCCTATAAATATCAATTAAATCCATCTTGTTTAATGTATCATTTAAAGCGTCTGTTTCCTTATTTATTTTCATTTTGGATCATCTGTCCATTGGTTAAAATGGGGTGTTAACTTCCCCTACAATTATTGTGTTACTGTCGATTTCCCCTTTGATGGCTGTTAATATTTACCTTATGTATTGAGGTGCTCCTATGTTGGGTGCATAAATATTTACAATTGTTATATCTTCTTCTTGGATGGATCCCTTGATCATTATGTAGTGTCCTTCTTTGTCTCTTGTAATAGTCTTTGTTTTAAAGTCTATTTTGTCTGATATGAGAATTGCTACTCCAGCTTTCTTTTGATTTCCATTTGAATGGTATATCTTTTTCCATCCCCTCACTTTCAGTCTGTTTGTGTCCCTAGGTGTGAAGAGGGTCTCTTTTAGACAGCATATATACAGGTCTTGTTTTTGTGTCCATTCAGCCAGTCTATGTCTTTTGATTGAAGCATTTAATCCATTTTTATTTAAGGTAATTATCGATATGTATGTTCCTATGACCATTTTCTTAATTGTTTTGGGTTTGTTATTGTAGGTCTTTTCCTTCTCTTGTGTTTCCTGCCTAGAGAAATTTCTTTAGCATTTGTTGTAAAGCTGATTAGGTGGTGCTGAATTCTCTTAGCTTTTGCTTGTCTGTGAACGTTTTAATTTCTCTGTCGAATCTGAATGAGATCCTTGCTGGGTAAAGTAATCTTGGTTGTAGGTTTTTCCCTTTCATCACTTTAAATATGTCCTGTCACTCCCTTCTGGCTTTCAGAGTTTCTGCTGAAAGATCAGCTGTTAACCTTATGGGGATTCCCTTGTATATTATTTGTTGTTTTTGTCTTGCTGCTTTTAATATGTTTTCTTTGTATTTAATTTTTGATAGTTTGATTAATATGTGTCTTGGCGTGTTTCTCCTTTGATTTATCCTGTATGGGACTCGCTGTGCTTCCTGGACTTGATTAACTATATCCTTTCCCATATTAGGGAAATTTTCAACTCTAATCTCTTCAAATATTTTCTCAGTCCCTTTCTTTTTCTCTTCTTCTTCTGGTACCCGTATAATTCAAATGTTTGTGCATTTAATGTTGTCCCAGAGGTCTCTGAGACTGTCGTCAATTCTTTTCATTCTTTTTTCTTTATTCTGCTCTATGGTATTTATTTCCACTCTTTTATCTTCTGGGTAACTTATCCGTTCTTCTGCCCCAGTTATCCTGCTATTGATTCCTTGTAGAGAATTTTTAATTTCATTTATTGTGTCATTCATCATTATTTGTTTGCTCTTTAGTTCTTCTAGGTCCTTGTTAAACGTTTCTTGTGTTTTCTCCATTCTATTGCCAAGATTTTGGATTATCTTTACTATCATTATTCTGAATTCTTTTTCAGGTAGACTGCCTATTTCTTCTTCATTTCTTTGGTCTGGTGGGTTTTTACTTTGCTTGCTCTTTCATCTGCTGTGTGTTTCTCTGTCTTCTCATTTTGCTTAACTTACTGTGTTTTGGGTCTCCTTTTTGCAGGCTGCAGGTTTGTACTCCCCATTGTTTTTGGTGACTTCCCCCAGTGGCTAAGGTTGGTTCAGTGGGTTGTGTAGGCTTCCTGGTGGTGGGGACTAGTGCCTGTGTTCTGGTGGATGAGGCTGGATCTTGTCTTTCTGGTGGGCAGGTCCACATCTGGTGGTGTGTTTTGGGGTGTCTGTGACCTTACTATGATTTTAGGCAGCCTCTCTGCTAATGGGTGGGGTTGTGTTCCTTTCTTGCTAGTTGTTTGGCATAGGGTGTCCTGCACTGTAGCTTGCTGCTAGTTGAGTGGAGCTGGGTCTTGGCGTTGGGATGGAGATCTCTGGGAGATTTTCACCATTTGATATTATGTGGAGCTGGGAGGTCTCTGGTGGACCAATGTCCTGAACTCGGGTCTCCCACCTCAGAGGCACAGGCCTGACACCTGGCTGGAGCACCAAGACCCTTTCATCCACATGGCTCAGAATGAAAGGGAGAAAAAAAGAAAGAAAGAAAGAAAAAAATAAAATAAAGTTATTAAAATAAAAAATAATTATTAAAATTAAAAAATTTAAAAAGTAATTAAAAAAAAAAAAAGAAAGAAAGAAGAGAGCAACCAAACCAAAAAACAAATCCACTGATGATAACAAGAGCCAAAAACTATACTAAAAGCAAAACAAAACAAAACAAAACAAAACCGGACGGAGAGCACCCTAGGACAAATGGTAAAAGCAAAGCTATACAGACAGAATCACACACAGAAGCATATACATACACACTCAGAAAAGAGAAAAAGGAAAAAAATATATATATATCGTTGCTCCCAAAGTCCACCGCCTCAGTTTAGGATGATTCGTTGTCTATTCAGGTATTCCACAGATGCAGAGTACATCAAGTTGATTGTGGAGATTTAATCCGCTGCTCCTGAGGCTGCTGGGAGAGATTTCCCTTTCTCTTCTTTGTTCACACAGCTCCTGGGGTCCAGCTTTGGATTTGGCCCCGCCTCTGCATGTAGGTTGCCTGAGGGCATCTATTCTTCGCTCAGACAGGACAGGGTTAAAGTAGCAGCTGATTCAGGGGCTCTGGCTCACTCAGGCCGGGGAGAGGTAGGGGTACAGAATGCGGGGTGAGCCTGTAGAGGCTTGCGTGACGTTGTACCAGCCTGAGGAGTGCCGTGTTCTCCTGGGGAAGTTGTCCCTGGATCACGGGACCCTGGCAGTGGCCTCTCCACAGGAGACGTGCAGAGGATCCCAGGAGGGGAGGTGTGGCTAGTGACGTGTGCTTGCACACAGGCTTCCTGGTGGATGCAGCAGCCTTAGCATCTCATGCCTGTCTCTGGGGTCCGCGCTGATAGCTGTAGCTCGTGCCCATATCTGGAGCTTGTTTAGGCAGCGCTCTAAATCCCCTCTCCTCGTGTACCATGAAACAAAGAGGCAAAAAATGTCTGTTGCTTCTTCGACAGCCCCAGACCTTTTCCCGGACTCCCTCCCAGCTAGCTGTGGTGCACTAGCCCCCTTTAGGCTGTGTTCACGCAGCCAACCCCAGTCCTCTCCCTGGGTTCTGACCTCTGAAGCCCGAGCCTCAGCTCCAAGCCCCCACCCGCCGCAGCAGGTGAGCAGACAAGCCTGTCAGGCTGGTGAGTGCTGTTCGGCACCCATCCTCCATGCGGGGATCTCTCTGCTTTGCCCTTTGCACCCCTGTTTCTGCGCTCTCCTCTTTGGCTCCAAAACTTCCCCCCTCCACCACCCACAGTCTCCGCCTGTGAAGGGGCTTCGTAATGTGTGGAAACCTTTCCTCTCTCACAGCTCACTCCCAGTGGTGCAGGTCCCATCCCTATTCTTTTGTCTCTTTTTTCTTTTTTCTTTTGCCCTACCCAGGTACGTGGGGAGTTTCTTGCCTTTTGGGAGGTCTGAGTTCTTCTGCCAGTGTTCAGTAGGTGTTCTGTAGGAGTTGTTCCACATGTAGATGTATTTCTGATGTATTTGTGGGGAGGAAGGTGATCTCCACGTCTTATTCTTCTGCCATCTTACCACAGCTTCTTTATCCATTCATCTATTCATGGGGACTTAGGTTGCTTCCATACCTTGACTATTGTAAATAATGCTGCTATGCACGTTGGAATGCATATGTCTTTTCAAATTACTGTTTTCATTTTTTTTAGATATGTACCCAGTAGTAGACTTGCTGGATCATATGGTAGTTTTATTTTCACTTTTTTGAGAATCCTCCATATTGTTTTCCATAGTAGGCTATAAAAATTTACATTCATAAGAACAGTATACTAGGATTTTCATTTCTCCACATCCTGGCCAACATTTATTATTTGTTGTCTTTTGATGATAGCACCTTACACCTGTCAGAATGGCTATCTCATTGCAGTTTTGATTTGCATTTCCCTGATGATTAGTGATGGATAGCATTTTTCTTAGGCCTGTTGGTCATCTGTATGTCTTCTTTGGAAAAATGTCTATTCAGATTTTCTTTCCATTTTTTAATCATGTTGTTGGTTTTTTTCTATATTGACTTGTATCAGCTCTTTATATATTTTGGATATTAATGCTTTATCATTTTCAAATGTCTTCTTCCATTCAGTAGATTGAGTTTTCATTTTGTCTGTGTTTTCCTTTGCTGTGTAAAAGCTTTTATGTTTAATTAAGTCCCATTTGTTTATTTTTGCTTTTGTTTTCATTGCCTGAGGAGATAGATCAAAAAAAAATATTGCTAAGACTTAAGTCAGAGAGTGTACTGCTTATGTTTTCATCTAGAAGTTTTGTGGTTTCAGGTCTTATATGTAAGTCTTTAATCCAATTTGAGTTTTTTTTTAATATGGTGTAAAAAATTGTTCTAATTTCATTCCTGTACATGTAGCTGTCCACTTTTCCCAGCACTACTTATTGAAGAGACTGTCTTTTCCCCACTGTGTATTTTTGCCCTGTTATCTTAGCTTACTTGACCATTTGTGCCTAGGTTTATTTCTGGGTTCTCCATTCTGTTCTGTTGATCTACGTGTCTATTTTTGTGCCAGTACGCTAGTGTTTTGATGACTGTAGTATAGTCTGAAGTCAGGGAGCATGATGCCTCCAGCTTTCTTCTTTTTTTTTTAGTGTTTCTTTGGCTATTCAGAATCTTTTGTGGTTCATACAGATTTTAGGATTACTTGTTCTAGTTCCTGGAAAATGTCATGGGTACTTGATAGGGCTTCCATTAAATCTGTACATTGCTTTGGGAAGTATGGCCATTTTAACAGTGTTAATTCTTCCAATCCATGAACATGAGATATCTTTCCATTTCTTTGTATTATTTTCAATTTCCTTCATCAATGTCTTATAGTTTTCAGAGTATAGGTCTTTCACGTCCTTGGTTAAGCTTATTCCTAGATATTTTATACTTTCTGATACGATTGTAAATGGGATTTTTTTCTTTTCCTTTGTGATAGTTCATTATTAATATGTAGAAAAGCAAAAGATTTCTATATATTATTCTTGTTCACTGCAACTTTACTGAATTAAGTTAGTCTAATAATTTTTTTATGGAGACTTTGGGGTTTACTATATAGAATATATCACCTGCAAATAGTGACAGTTTTACTTCTTCCCTTCCAATTTGGATGTCTTTTATTTCTATTTCTTGTCAGATTGCTGTGGCTAGGACTTTGAATACTATGTTAAATAGAAATGGTGAGAGTGCCTCCTTGTCTTGTTCTTGATTTTAGAGTACAAACTAAGTTTTTCACCATTGAATATTATGTTGGCTGTGGGTTTGTCATAAATGGCCTTTGTTATGTTGTGCTATACCACATTGTTGAGAGTTATTAACATGAATGGGTGTTGAATTTTGTCAAATGCTTTTTCTTGTGTCTATTGAAATGATCATGTGATTTTTATCCTTCATTTTATTAATATGGTGTATCACATTGATTGATTTGCATATATTGAACCATCTTTGCACCCTGGAATAAATCCCACTTTATCATGGTGTCTGATCCTTTAGATGTATTACTGAATTCAGTTTGATAATATTTTATCAGGACTTTGTGTCTGTATTCATTAGATTCATTAGATTTGGGTTTTTTTGTAGTGTCTTTGTCTGGTTTTGTTATCAGAGTAATGGTGGCCTCATACCATGAATATGGCAGTGTTCCCTCCTCTTAAATTTTTTGGAATAGTTTGAGAAGCATAGGTATTAACTCTTCTTTATATATTTGGTAGAATTCCCCCATGAAGCCATCTGGTACTGAACTTTGGTTTATTTGAAGTTCCTTGATTACTGATTCAATTTCAATAGTAATAATCAGTCTGTTCAATTTATTTCTTCCTGATTCCGTTTTGGAAGATGGTATCTTTCTAGGAATTTATCCATTTTTTTCTAGCTTGTCCAATTTGTTTTCATATAACTGTTCATAGTATTCTCTTAACATTGTTTGTACTTTTGTGATATTGGTTGTAATTTTCCTTTTTCATTTCTTAGTTGGTTTATTTGGGTCCTCTCTCTTATTTTCTTGATGAGGTTGGCTAAAGGCTTAGAAATTAGTATATCTTTTCAGAAAACCAGCTCTTGGTTTTGTTGATCTTTTCTACAGTTGTGTTTTTTTTTTTTTTGCAATGATTTACAATTTTATTTTATTTATTTATTTATTTTTTCACACACACACACACACACACACACACACACACACACACACACACACACAGTATTTTATTTTTACAAGAGATAAATAGACTGACACCAAGCATTGTACATGGATGACCACAACAAAAGCAACAATGATTGCAATTACCAAACATGAAACACACTCATACTATGACATAATATTGACATTCAGTCCAGTAATCCTCCACTGTAACAGCTCCTTTACTTTGCAGTGAAAATTGATTTGTATATTCTTTGCCTCTGAGTCCTTGTGAGATTTTTTTTTTTTAATTCAAACAGAAAGTCACAAAAATTATACTCATCCTCATCAGTTCACTCAGTCCCATGTAATTAATTTTTTTTTTCATCTTGATCTTTTGTTAGCACTTTTATGAGTTCATCAGTTTTTCATTAGAGTTCTGAAAATGCTTATTCATTCAGTTCAGCAGTACAGTCAGTTACCAGAAACCTGTACTTGTCAGAGTCTTTTTCCATACAGTTGTGTGTTTTTTTTGACGCTGTTTTATTTTTCCTCTCTGATCTTTATTATCTCCTTCCTTTTCCTGATTTTGGACTTCTTTTTCTACTTCCTATAGATGGTAAGTTAGGCTGTTTGAGATTTTTCTTATTTCTTGAGGTAGGCCTGTATTGCTATTAACTTCCCTCTTAGAACTGCTTTTGCTTCATCCCATACACTTTGGAAAGGTGTGTTTTTATTTTCATTTGTCTTGGGTTATTTTCTGATTTCTTCTTTGATTTCTTTGTTGACCCATTGGCTTTTTAGTAACATGTTGTTTAATCTTCCCTTGTTTGTGTTTTTCCCATTTTTCTTCCTGTAATTGATGTCTAGTTTTGTACCCTGTGGTCAGAAAAGATTCTTGATATAATCCCTGTCCTCTTGAATATGCTGAGACTTGTTTTGTGTCCTAGCACGTGATCTATACTGGAGAATGTTCCATGAGCACTTGAAAAGATTGTTCATTCTACTGTTTTGGGATGGAAAGTCCTGTAGATATCTAATAAGTCCAACTGATCTAATGTGTCATTTAAGATTACTGTTTCCATACTGATTTTCTGTCTAGATGATCTTCCATTGATGTAAGTAGGGTGTACTATCATTATTGTACTACTATCCTGTACTATTATTGTATTACTGTCAATTGTTCCCTTTATGTCTGTTAGTATTTGCTTTATATATTTAGGCAATCATATATTAAGTGCATATATGTTTACAAATGGTATATCCTCTTCTTCTATTGATCCCTTTATCATTATATGATGTCCTTCTTTGTCTTTTATTATATACTCTGTTTTAAAGTCTACTGTGTCTGATATGAGTATTTCTACCCCCGCTTTCTTTTCATTTCTTTTTGTGTGGAATATCTTTTGCCATCCCTTTACTTTCAGTCTGTCTGTATATTTAGCTCTGAAGTGAACATCTTGCAGGCAGCATACAGATGGGTCTTCTTTTCTTATCCAATCAACTACCTATGTATTTTGATTGGAACATTATTCCATTGACATTTGAAGTGATTATTGATAGGTATATACTTATTGCCATTTTATTATTGGTTTTCTGGTTGTTTTTGTAGTTTGTCTCTGTTCTTCATGTTTTAGTTTTTTCCTGTGTAGTTTGATGATTTTCTTTGGTGTTATGTTTGTGTTCCTTACTCTCTAGTTTTTGTATATCTGTTGTAGGTTTTTGATTTGTGGTTACCATTGAGTTCATACATGTTGATTTATAACTATATCTACTTATTTTAAACTGTATTCATTTTACTTCTGACTCAGTCTTAAAGCTCTACATTTTTTATTTCATCCTCCCGACATATCTTTGTCTTCTTATTTTATCCTTCTCTCTCTCTATGAAATTAGGTGAAACAGTTACCTATCTTTGTCTTGAAGGCATGTCCTTGTGTGGGAGCATCCCTATGCAGTCTGTGTGTGCCCAGTGCCTTTGGTAGGAGAGCTGGATCTGAAGTGAACATGGGCTGTTTCTTTCTCCAGGGAGTGCTGGCATTAACTGCCTTGGTGGGAAGTAGGGCTAGAGTTGGAGGGGCTAGAACCAGAGCTAGGTGCAGAGGGTTTCTCCTGTGTTTAATGTCCATCACTGCCCAACTGCAAGTGGTGGGGGGCCAAGGGGCTAGAGCAGAAGCCCTGAGGGAATTGGGTTTTCCTGGGTGTGATGGCAGTCTCCACCTTGGAGACTGGTTTGGGACATGGCCAGGTCCTGAGGGCTTGGGGCTACATTTCTGTGGTGATTTCACTTTTCCCCCAATGTGTGTACCTTGATTAAAGGTTGCTTCAGGGCTGAAGTGTTGGTGACATACCACTGAGCTGGCCTCATTCCCTCCCAAGTGTGCACCAGGATGTGTGCTCAGGCAATGGTCATCTCCACCCTGGATCTAGCCTCACTCCCTTCTAGGTGTGTGCCTACACACTGGCCAGAGGCTGGGGTCTGAACCTGCCCCACTCCCTCCATGTGTGCACACTCTTATTGGCAATGACAGACTCTGCCTTTGTGGGGAGCAGTGACAGAGCAAGAGGGGTTGGAGCAGAAACATGGTGTGGGCTGGGGGCTGTGCTACGGTGGTCCTGGCAAGTCGCCCAGAGCCTCAGGCACTTTTAAATCTGATGTCTATGCTGTGACCAGGAGTAAGCAATTCTGGGTGCTTGCTCTTTGAAAGCAGAGTCTCAGTTTCTTATGGCCCTCAGGTAAGCTCCACTTATTTTCAAACCAGCTAAAGGGGCTCATCTTCCTGGTGTCAGACCCCAGGGCTGGGGTAACTAATATGTAGCTTGAACCCCTCTCTCCTCAGGGAGGATCTCTGAGCCTGTGCTATCCCCCTCCTCTTCTGTGTCCCCTGCTAAGGATGTGGGTTCCAACCAGATTGCTTTCCATCCCTTCCTACCAGACTCCATGTGGATCATTTTTACAGCCTTGGTTGTAGAGGAGGTGTTCTGCTAATCCCTGGTCAATTTGAGTGAGAGTTATTCTATATGTAGCTGTGGTTTGATGTGTTCACAAGGGGAGGTGAGCCCAGCATCCTCCTAATTCAGCATCTTCATCTCCTCCTCTTTATCCATTATTCAAAAAAAGTCTTGACTAACTAAAAACAGAATAGAACTTCTTTAGTCTGAGGTAAGATATCTACCAACAATGTCTAGTTAACATCATTTGAATGGTAAAAAAAAAAAATAGAAGTATTCTCTTTTCAGTTGGAAACACTCTAAGAATGCCTGCTATTCCAATTCCTATTCAACATTGTCTTATAGGTCCTCTCTAGCACAGGAAGAAAAGTCAAATGAGATAAGGAGTGAATGTCAGGAATCCCTGTGAGATGGGGTGGTTTCAGCAGAATGATGGGGAAGGAAGTGAAATTTCAGTGGCCTAAGGGTGTGGAGTGTCAGAGTGGAAAGTCAAGAGTGTAGATGACTCTTTCAAGAAATCTGGCTTTGATGAAGAAAGAAGGGCGTGCCTTGAGATGGGCATGGAGTTTAGGGAGATTTAAACATTAAGGTAAGAAAGACTAAAATATGTTCAAATATGGATAAGAAAAAGCCAGGAAAACAATGCTATATGCTCAGAACCCAGGAAGAGGGATATATTGCTTTTCTGATTTTTCAGCAGAGTCAAAAGTCTCATCTGTTTCAATATGCAATAAGATTTTGCTTATTTGGATTTACTAACTTATAATTAGACTACATCAGAATTTGGGATTATTCAAATAGGGACAGAGCTAAAGTTTATCTTTGACAGGTTTTATTATTATATTTTAATTGGTTTTTCCCAATGAAATCAATAGTGTAAAGAGAATTTGAGAGGGATGTTTATCCCACTGAAGAAGTCTTAAAAGATAAAAGAAAAGCATTCTATTTGAATACTAGCAGTGATGTGCTAATTACAACTTGCTCTTTTGGACTATGGATATTAAATAGGCTCTTTGGTTAGTAACAATTGTTAGCCTGACTCTATCAAGTAATACAATGGCAGTGGTCCAAAAATATTATATAATTCCTTATTTTAACTTGGAGAGCCTAATACTTTCCTTCTCCCAATTATTCCAAATGAATGAGGTTTTGCTGTAATGCAGAAGAGTGAACCCAGAGAACATTGCCCAATTTGCTGACCAGGACTTGAAACTTTAAGCTGTGTTTTTCTTTTTCTTTCTTTATTTTAACCCAAAGCACTTTTCCAGAGATAATTCAAGCTGAGCTCCTTTCACTCACACCTGGTGTAAGTGTTGGTTTCTGCTCTGCGTTAAGTAGAAGTCGCCTGACAGTGCAATGTCCTCCCAGACTTAGGGCCTCTGGATGCAGGAAGCCAATTTACTTCTTGCTGCTTTGTCTTGGGCACCTCACAATGTGCTCTAATGACAGCTCAGCAGTTTTAATAGCCCTTTTTAATGGCTAAAAACAGATCCAGTCTGTCCAAACATAGCCTATTCACCAACTCTCGTCAAAACAATTCAGTTTTGCTATATGATGATGCAGCAGACCATGGAAACCAGGCACACAGACTCTATTCAAGTCCAGAGTTGGACCCTGGGGCTAAAGCAAGTCAACCCAAGCTGTGGTCATATTAAATACTTTTTATTTTTATTTTTTTGCTGTCTGTTTCTGAAACAGGGCTTCTGTTTCAGTGGGACAAAGCAGGCTCCATTTGCAAAAGCAACTCAGCGCAATTAAAAAAAACCATTAGAGAAACTTCTTCCTTGAAGGGGTGAGGGATTTTCCTTTTGAGTATAGTGTATTATTTCTACTTAAACACCTTTGTTTCACAGCACAGAAAAGAGAATCTGAAGCTTGCTTGTGGGTAATTTACATCTCACCCAAGTTAAATATCTCTGTCCTTCCTGGAACTTTTTGACTTTTATATCTTTGTCATCAGGTGGTTTGCATCTCAAGTTCTTTATGGTGTCCTGACCTACAAAGGGATAGCAATAAAGGGAATACCAAATGACACTCAAAATAAAAAATAACTAGTTTCTCCAGGCTCCCTCAGGGATGTAATTTTAAAATGTAAATGTGTTAATGATCCTTCAGTAAAAAAGCATCTTTCCGTGCAGTCTTCATTTTTTTTTTAAAAGGTGGATTTCTAGGCAGTATTTAACAAAGGCACATTTAATGATGCGGCCATAAACCGATTCATTCAACTGTTCTTTTCATGTACACAAAAATTATAAAACTGTTAGCTTGATGCTGATTGTTTATCACGGTCAATGTGCAGGGTTAGAATTTTTGTTTCAGAATGAACTGTATACGTGATAAAAACATGTGGCTACATAGTTAGTGGAACCATATTTCAAATCGCTGCCTCCTCTATTGGGACTTTGTGTAGCAGGAACAAAGACCTTCAGACCCAGGGGATAGTGTGTGAACTCAGGACCACTCCCAATGTGACCTTCAGGGAAATGATGGAACAGTGGTTCAAAGTCTTGGGAAAGGTTGTAGAAGGAGCATCCATTAATTTTTAAGAGTACAATCGTCTTAGGTGACCTAAAGCTGTTCCTTTGCCTCTAAAAATAGGGGAATGATTGTTGAGGTCAGGGAAAAAGAAAGAATCCCTTCGGCGGGAGTAGATAATAAATGAAATCTGGAGGAAACGTTAAGCCCTGTGAACAGAAAGGTGTGGCAAATGGGATAGTTGAGTATAAGCCAGTGCTGGTAATGGGCCCCGACTGAGCATGGCTGCTCACGGGGAGTGTGTTCCAGGAATCGTCAGCGGTGGGTCCTTGACCTCAAGTCACATGCTCATATGATCATGCTCTTCTGTGGGGTCTCCTTGTTGGACCAGGATGCCTGAGACTTGTAGGGACAAGCAGTGCAAGGCAAAGAATAACTGTGATAGCCAAGAGAGGAGCACAGACCACTGCTTCCCTAGTGAAGCAGAGGGAAATGGCCCAGAGTTCAAATATGAAGGTTTGAGACAGCATAGCAGATGGACACAGCAGTTAAAGCTAAATTCCTTGTATAGCCTGAGTACACAGAGAGAGTTCTAGCCTGTGGCACAATCAGTGGACCCTCACAACTACAAAGTAAGCCCACCTAATGGGGCCTAAACCCCAAATGTGAAGGACCTGACCGATGTCTAGTAACCCAACTTGAGCACATGCGCCTGATTTAAAATCTACAGATCCAACATGTCCTGAGTTTCTGGGTGTCTGGATCATTTCTGCCCTTTCTGGAATCTGAAGAGGTCTAATTTGGATATGTGAACCCATGATTTCATACCCAAGCTGGACATGGCCTGCACTGGCTTCAAGGAATAAAGATGCAAATATTTCCCCTATATCTTGTTGCAGTTATGCATGTGTCTAGTTTAGAAACAGCTAGAGGCCAGCGCATTAATATGTTAGGTTATTTTGGGAGGAGGGCAGTGGAGTGGAGGCAGGTTATTCTACTTTGTCTTGCCTTGAGTCTGCTGTCTTTTGCTCTGAAAGGGGGACAGCTCTCAGTCTCCCCAGCATTGTGATACCTCAGGCAATATATCAAGTTCACCTAGAGTTGGTGGCAAAGAAAATCACTTATAATACCTCTACTTTGTCCTTGGTGGTGAGTTTCACTTCACAATAGTTAGCAAATCCAAACAAGAGTGTCCCAAATAGTGCCTAATGGGGAAGAGAGCAAGTGGGAGGGATCTGGAGCGTATTTTGTGTTTTAGCACCTTTAATGAGGTAGTCAGAGTCTGTCACTCATGTGATTGACTGGCTGCCTTCAAAATGCTTTCCAAGGCATTTAAGAAGTGCAGTATTTTCTTTTCTCTGCTGCCTATATTACTGACACTAAATATTTAATCACGAACTAGGACTACAGTAGCTGCTCCTCAGAAGTGATGAATAATGAGCCCCTGTACACTTGTGAGCCCCCTGTTGTTGGCTGATTAGGCTGACTTTGCATGAAGAGATTGAACGCGGATGACTTATTGCTCAGAGTGAAAGAGGAGAATGTAATGCCGAGAACGCTGACACAACTGAACATGGAAAGGCTGCTTTGTCATTGCTGTGAGATTATAACAGTGGCTTGAATAATAATAGTTTTTTCAGTTCACCTAATTTTTTTTTCCGTTTCATCCAAGTGTCTTTTAAATGTGTTCTGAAATTTACCCTCTTTTATTCCTATGGTTTATTCCTGTCCTGATAGATATGAGTTTTTTATTTTTACAAAAGAAGAGACTACCTCATGGAGAAATGAAGCTATTAACCCTTGATTGTACATCAGTAATAGTATAAGGATTGCAGTCTAAGTTGCAATCTCATTGCCTTGCTCTTTTATAGAAGCAGTGGGACTCTGGCAAGTGATCTGTCCTCCTAAAGTTCTTGTTTTCTCATTAGTAAAATGGGGACAATCACACCTCTCTGAAATATAAATTTGCTACCATGACTATAAATAATACATGTAACTTGCCCAGCCTCACTGCTGACACGCAATAGGTACTTTATATATGATAGTTTCTTTATTGTTATTATTATTGTGTATATTTAACTGGTGCTTCTAATACAATGATAATATCTGAATATAATCAGTTTCTGACTATATTAGTTTGCTTAGGGCTGCCATAACAAAGTATCACAGACTTAGTGTTTTAAACAGACGCTTACTTTCTCACAATTCTGGAGGCTAGAAATTCGAGATCAAGGTGTTGGCTCAGGACTTCTGCTCCTTGGCTTGTGAATGGCCATCTTCTCCCTCTGTCTTCATATGACCTTGCCTCCACACGTTTGTATCCAACTTTCTTCATAGAAGGACATCAGTCATATAGTGTTAGGACCCACCCTAATGACTTCATTTCAACTTAATGACCTCTTTAAAGATCCTGTCTTCAAATATGGTCACATTCAGAGGTACTGGGGCTTGGGACTTCAACATAGGAATTTTGGTGTTGGGAGGGAAGCAGAGGGGACACAATTCAGCCCATAATGTTGGCTTACAATAATAAGTAACAGTCTAGTTTACTTCATTATCTTTGGGGGATATATTTACTCTAAGGGAGGAGAGGCAAAGAATATATTTTTGTGGAATATGAAAATGCAGTTGCTGCCTCTTTTTGATGTGTAAAACTATGTCTGATTCCCAAATAGATGACTTCATCTTGTGGAGCAGCTAAACCTAAGTATTTTTTGGGAGAAAGGTGAGCCCCAGAAATGCCAGTAAGGAAGTGAAGAAGAGGAAGCAGCCAATTCAAGGAGCATTGATGGGCAGGTTCTGCTGTGGGCAACTGGAGCTTGTTCCCACTGGGACCCTGGGGGTACAGCTTAGAATATGCCCCAGAATTCTCTTGCAGCAACGATGAGGAAGCTGGGTATTTAGACACGAAGTCCTGTCTCATTTGCTAAGGGCTGCTCCGAGGGGCATGAACCACCCTGGGAGTTCTTTTGGCCTGCCTTTTGACTCAGCACAAGGAGTACCAAGTGATTGCAGTGAAAATAATGAATAATGATGAATGCACAGGTGATATGGGCGGAGCATTGTCTCAGTATTTTTTCTGGATTGACTCTGTGTTATGCTGTGGCTTTATGACTGTGCTCTTTTTGGTCTTAGTTGAGTATGACTTGGAGATTGATCAAAATATCACAATTTTAACAGTCATAGTACGATAGTAAAACCTCTTCAATTGTAAAGCACAATGACCTATATTGTCATGAATGACAGTACAGGGTACGAGCCATATTGGGTTGAAAGTGAAATGAACTGGTTAACCACAGTATAACATAGTAGTTAAGGATACCAGCTTTGAAACCAAAGCTACCTAGATTCAAATTTTAGATTTGATGCTTATTAGTAGTGAGAACTTGAACAAGACACTCTGTGAGTTTTCTCTTAAGTAAAGGGAGAACACTGATAGTTGACTCATTGAATTATGTGAGGGTAAATGAAGGTCTTGTTATAGTAACTTTCAGATTGTCAATGTTCAATAGAGTAGCTGTCATAAATATTAAGATGGTAAGAGCAATAAACAGGAGGGTTTAGGGGTTTATCTCCAGTATGTTTCGGTAGCCATGACACATGTAATCAGGAACTTGATTTCCTTATTTAGTGTCAGATAATCTAGTCTGGAGTCCTCAATAACGCAGTCATTAGTCAACTCATGTGCCTTCTTCCTTTGTTGAAAGCAAACAAACAGGTAAAAATCTGTGGGTATTCGCTCTCTCTATTCAAGAGGTTTTGTGAGGCTCATCCTGCTAATGAAACTTTTATACTGCAGGGTGATGTACGAATATAAGCATTTTGAAATTCATAGCAGTGGTATGGCAGATTTTTCCTCTTCTTTCATTTTTAAATCAGAATTTAGATATAACATTGAAGTCTTTTCCCCTTTCTAAGAGTTTGCCTTCTTTGTCACAGATCCTGAACACATTTCACTCCTAGTTACCCATTTAGGGAGCAAAAGCACTGTTTTTAAATGTGGGAAGAATGGGTGTTGAAATATGTCCAGGTAGATAATGTAGAAGTTCAGAAATTTTCCATTGACTCTGATTTGATAAATCTTACATATCAGTCTGGTTCCCTACATTCATCATCTGTGTTATCTTCCACCTCTGTGGAATCTTATCCTTTTCTCTCTGTCTTCCAGGTGTAACCTTGTGATATCAGATGAAAACTTTGTTCTCTTGCAGAGGCCAGACTCTAAGCAAGTGTTGGTCATTTATGAACTGCACCTAGCATTGCTTTAAGAAAACTCCTACCCCAGGCTGCTGCTGTTGCTTTCTCTCTCTTTCTTTTTCTTTTTTCCTGGATGCATTTCCTTCTTGCTTGGATAAAAATCATTGTTCTTTTTTGATCTACTTTTATTAAACAGCACCTTCTTCTTCTTTTTTTTTTTTTTTATGACCACCCTCTCTGACCCACATCTTCCCACAAAATTCAGTTTCTTCACAAAAAACTGTCAGTTCAAACACTAAATTAACCTTTCTAAAACTTTCTTTCCTAGTGCTGACTTTGTCTGGTTTGAATATCAAAATAACACTGGATCTTGGCTCAAGTATCACAGATACTGCCTGTTCTAAGATTAAGTAAATTTTATTATTTGCTGTATATTTGTTTCCTGTTGTAGATGTAACAAATTACCACAAACCTGGTGGCTTAAAGCAACAGAAATTTATTTTGTTACAGTTATGGAAGCCAAAAGTCTTAAACTAGTGTCATTGGATTGAAATCAAGGCATCGGCAGTTTTGGTCTTTCTGAGTTCTCTAGGGAAGAATCCATTCATTGGATTTTCCAGCTTCAGGTGGTTACCAGCTTTCCTTGGTTTGTGGCCACATCACTTTAATCTCTGTGCCAACGGTCATATTATCTTCTCTGCCTTTGTCATTATTAAATATCCTTCTGAGTCACTATTATAAGGACACTTGTGATTGAATTTAGGGCCCACCTGGATAATCCAGTTAAACTCCCCATTTTAACACAGTCACATCTGGAAGGACACTTTTTCCTTATAAGGTAATAGTTACAGGTTCCAGGATTTAGGACCTGATCTCTTTTGGTAGCCATTATCCAGCCTACCACATGCTGTATGCTCTTAGGACAGCTTCCAGAGACTTTGGATGGTTTTATACTTTTAGTAATTTTTACACTAATAATTTTAATTACAATTGTTTCTGAGGAGTAGGTCTGCAGATCTCCTCCCACTGCCATTACAGAAGCACATCAGTACATCTTCTTAATCTAGTACATCAAGATGTTTTTAGCAGATGAGTTTTCAGTTTATGTTCTCTGTTACATTTGGGGAACTGGAATTCTATAATTTTATAAAACCTCAGAGTCATGCAAACCCAAATTGATATAAAAGAGTCCTCAGTAAATGGTTATTAGACCCCAATGGCTATTCATTTATTCATCTACAGATATGTTATTACAACTTCTGGTTGTAAATATTGGTGTTATTTTATCATAGTGGTTCATACAAACATCTCACAGAAGAAACTTTTAAAAATGGAGTAAGGTGTTTCATTATAGATAGGATTTTATAATGGTATTAGGGGGGAACATCCCTGAAGTATGCTGTGATGATCAGAAGCTTGAAATCTGAGTTGCAAGAGATCTTAGTTTTTGCATCCCCAATATCCATTCTCCTTTCTTCAGGTAATTGCACCTTGATTTTCCTTTGGGAAGTGACTCCACCCCCATTCTATGTTCATGTGGTGCAAGTGGCCTTCTCTCTCTTCTACTTCAAGTTCTAGATGTTGGCACATGAACCAGATAGGCCAATTAGAGCATGCCACCCTTGGCACAGTGACTGGCATATGACTTAAGTGTGGACGGTGACTGTTGTTATTGTTGTTGGTGGTGGTATTGTGGTTTACCCGTGTGTGTTTGTGTGTGTGTGTGCAAGCACATGTGTGTTCACCCCTGAGATTTAAACTTGGGAATTTTTGTTGGAACTATGTGAGAAGAGATGCTCTTTTGCTTTCATGGTTGCTCAGGTAAGAGGATGTAAATCTGGAAATTTGAGAGGACATTTTCCTATTATTTGAGGAAATCTGTGTGAGAATAAAGTCAGCAAAGAACAAGGTGGACCTAAGAGATAGAGAAGATTCTAGATAACACCATTTGATATGACAGGGCAATGTCTAATAACAGCAAAAGTGTGGGTCTATCATTTACATGAGGTCATACATTTCTCCCCATTTCCAGCCCACTCCTCTCCACATGGCTCTTCTTCTCTTGCAACTCATCCAGTTTGGGTTGAACTTCTATCATTTGCAACTAAAAAGTTTCTGGGAAATACATGCATTAATATTAATTTTCCAAAACTATTTAAGTCATATGTCTCATACAACTTAGGCATTAGGCAATAAAATTAATCATTGGTTACAAGTGGATCTAGCTGCCTTTGACCTCTTAAATATATCAGTTACTAGTTTTCCTGAGAGCTTTAGAGATTGTTGAATTAGGAATTTGAGAAGAGTAGGATGTGATGTTAGCTTCACCACTATTTAGAGGCCAATGATTACGTGTGTGTGTATTTTTTTGGATAGTATCTAGTTCTTCCAGGCAGAACCCCTCAGATTCATACTCAGGCAGGGAAAGCATGCGCTTTGTAAAACTAGGTACTTAGGGAATTCCTAGGGACACCGAATTACAAAGACCCTTTGTCAGCAAGTCTGTTGCCCTATAACAGCGAAAGCCAAGAAAAACCTAAGCCTTCTCTTGAGACTTCATTATCACCAAGAACTCCAAACTTGTATACCTGAGGGAACAGAAAGAAAGGAACTGAGTCAGAACTCACACAGAGCGTGAACATATTTTTGAACAAGCTCCAGAGTTTTTCCTATAAGGGATCACTGGGAAAATGAGACAAACTGCGGGCTTAGAGGCTACAATGGAATTATTTTAAGGCATCTTGATTTTGTGTGTTGTACTTGCCTGTGGTTCTGAAGCCTTAGGAGCGGAGTGTAGGGGGTGAGCTGTTGGGATTTGTGGGGACTCTCACACATCAGTGCAAGCTCCACAGTTGCAAGCCCTTGTTAGGGGACTGCCAGGGAACTGGGCCACAGGAACATAAGGCCGGGCCCAGCTGGAACGACTTACTCTCTCCCCCAAGGAAGTATATGAAGTGGGAAGGCTCAGGGGAGTCTGGGCGCCTAAAAGAGCTGGTTGTGGGCAAGGGCTCATTTTTGGAGAGAGGAGGGAATGGTTTTGCTAAATTAGGAAACTGGAGAAAGAAAAGACAAAACAACCCTTACGGTAACTTTGAATTTTTTTTTCCAGTGGGATACTTCTTTTCTAGTTTGGTGTATAATCTTGGATGGAGGCTATTTGTCTCTACTGTTCGAGGTTTTCTTTTTTCAGTGTCCCTCTCTCATTTCTAGAAAACTTCCCTCAGACCTCAGTTATTACTTGTGTATGAGAAACGTTTTCTCCTATTATTTAGAAAGGACGGGACCCACCTTTTCCTCATACAGATCCCCACACTGTTGGCTACCCTCCCACCATCCCACAAATCCCCATGGATATTTGCATGTTGAGTTGCCTACGCTTAACCTGGGGCAGGTAGACTCCTTAGGGGCAGATGGGCAAGAGAAAGAAGTTCCAGTTGGTTCACAAAGATTTTATTGCTTTGTGACTTTGAGCTCTCTAAGGACTGGCAATAGGGACAATAAAAGAAAAAACTGAGATTTTAAACAGTGAGATTTAAACTTCATCAGTGAGATTTAAACACCTTTAAAAATAAATGAAAGCTTAGCTTTTAATAGGTCAGCAGCAAAGTTTGAGTCTTACTCTGTAACATTATTACCTTCCCTTTCGGGGCATACTTGGTCTCCAAAAAAGCTTTTTAAATAGTTCTTTATTTAGATTATATGAATCTGCTTAACAAAATATTTCTTTGAGATAGTGTAAAGGTAAACTTCAACCTAATCTATGGTAAATGATCGCCAATTCCACTACTTGAGCTGAAATTAATGAGCTTTTATGATGATAGAGTCCATTTTTAATCCCTTTTCTCCCTAATCTTTTCAAACTTCATTATTTTAGGACCTTTTGTTACTTACAGTTATTTCTGAAAGCTCTAAATTCTAGGTCACTTGCCTCTTTCAATCCTTTTTTGGTTCTTTATATCTGTCTTTACTCTGTGGCCTAGATCTTGAAATGTAATCTAGAAAAAATCACACCAATCTTAAACACAGGAAGAGGATGGTTTGAGTTTCTTCTTCTTATTCCACTAATTCTCCAAGAATATGGATCATTATTGCTACCTATAGTGTGATTGCTCTTGCCTTAAGTTCTTCCTTTGGTTTAACCCACACAATTTCTATTATTTTTGTATCTGGATTATTTATTTTTGTTTCCTAAACACTAAATATTACAATATTTCCTAAATATTTTTGTATTTGGATTTTTAAATTTTTGTTTCCTAAGTACTGTTTTGTCACTTGTATTCTCCTGTTAGTGCTTTTCTGACAATATTTCTGATGTCTGTATCATCCCTCATTACAAACCTCCACTCTGCCTCTAAGGAAAGGGGAAGGAGGACCCCAGAGAGAAAGCATCCCAGAAGTAGCAACAGAAATATTGACAAGGGCTGCCTTCAAATTCCTCAGTCGGCTACTGTCCTAAAGGGGATTAGATTCATTTGACAGGAAGAGTCTATATAAGTGGATTCAATCCTGCATTTTCCTGCCAGACAAATGGTCATTCAACAGTGCTTTCATAGCATCACTCTTCAGCTCAAAACCCTATGCAGGTTTCATTCTGTATCAGCGTGAGATTCCTGGCTGGCTTCCCTATTCCAGCAGCACATATGCATGCTCCTGTGTGCCCTCCTGCTACTTGCAACACAGACCTGTCAGCTGGGTTCTGCTCCCTCCATCTCGCCTTTGTTCACACCTGTCCTTTATGTGGCAAGGAAACCCTTTCCTTATCCATCTTGTCTGACCCAACCATTTTTGCCCTTGAATTTTATTCACAATTATTTTATTTTGAAATACTTTTAGACTTGAAAAATTGGAAAAATAGTACACTGAATCCCTGAATACCCTTCCCCAGCTTCCCCTAATGATAACATCTTATGTAGCTATAGTACAACCATCCAAACCAGGACATAAACTAATCTAAAGACATTCTTTAAATTTTGCAAATCGTCCTTACTGATGTCTTTTCCCGCCAGTTCAGAGTCCAGGATACCACATTCTATTCAGTTGTCACATCTTTTTAGTCCCCTCAAATCTGGGACAGTTTCCTCATTTTAGTCATTTTTTGTCTTTGACAACCTTGACACTTCAAAAGGTACTGGCCAGTTATTTCATAGAATGTTTCTCAACTTCAATTTGTCTGATTTTCTTCTTACTAGATTGATGTTATATATTTTTGTCAAGAGTACTGCAAAAGTGCAATTGTGCCCTTCTCGGTACATTATGTCAGGAGGTACATGCTGTTGACATGTCTTTTTACTAGTGATGTTCCTTTCAATCACTTAAGGTGGTGTCTGCCAGGTCTTTCTACTCTGAAGTTACTATTGTTTTCCTAGGGCTGCCATAACAAAGTACCATAGGCTGGGTGGCTTAAAACAGCAAATATTTATTCTCTCACAGTTCTAGAGGCTAGATATCTGAAACCAAGTTTTACTTAGGGGCATGCCCCATGGAAGCCTCTTGGGGAGGATCCTTCCTTGCCTCTTCTAGATTCTGGTAGCCACAGGCATTTTTTGGCTTTTGGCAGTATAAGTCCAATCTCTGCCTCCATGGACATGTGGCATCCTTGTGTCTGTCTCTGTGTCTTTCTCTTCTTCTAAAATACCAGTCAAATTGGATTAAGGGCCCATCCTACTCTAGGGTAACCTCATTGTGATTTCGCTAACTGGATCTACACTGACCCTAAATAAGGCTGCCTTCTGAGGTCAGGAAGGACATAGATTTTGGGGAGGGATACTATCCAGTTCAATGGAGTTACTATTTTTCTTTTTGTATCTTTGCTACTTTGGGGGGAGTTACTTTGAGATTATGCAAATATCTTGTTTCTCCTTACACTTTTGCCCACTAATTTTAGGATCCGAAAATGATTCTCACCTGCCACAATTACTCCTGTGGGGCAGCAAAATGATGAGATTCAATTTCCACCATTTCTCCTGCATTTGTCAATTAGAAGTCTGCCGTAAAGGACTTCCCTGGTAGTGCAGTGGTTAAGAATCTGCCTGCCAATGCAGGGGACATGGTTTCAGTCTCTGGTCCAGGAAGATCCTACATGCCGCGGAGCAACTAAGCCCATGCGCCATAACTACTGAGCCCGTGTGCCACAACTACTGGAGCCTACGTGCCATAGATACTGAAGCCCGCACGCCTAGAGCCCATGCTCCACAACAAGAGAAGCCACTGCAATGAGAAGCCCCTGCACCGCAACGAAAGTGTAGCCCTCGCTCGCCGCAACTAGAGAAAGCTCCCGCGCAGCAGTGAAGATCCAATGCAGCCAAAAATAAATAAATAAAATAAATTTATATTAAAAAAAGTCTGCCATAAAAAATTTGTCCTTGCTCTCTCAGTTTTTAAACATTATTTATATTATCATGAACTCATGGATTCCCATTTTGTTCTAGGGGTTAAAATCCATTATTATTATCATCATTATTATTTTTGCTCAAAGTGTCCAAGATTTGGTCCCTGAGGCCCCTTCATCTTGGCTCCCATTCTTGAAGCCTTGCCGTGTGCTGATTGGTGAAGCTTTTCTTGATGACTCTGCTCCTAAGTTTGTTGTCCCTTCTGAATTCTTATTGTGCTTTGAAGTTAGTAGCACATTATAGCACTAGTTTTAATACTTTTACTTTCACTTAACTATTTTTTATTCTTTAGTATCATCTCCCAGATAAGAAATAACTTCTTGTATTTCTTCAATTTCTCCTTACTTTCAAGATTAAACACTGACTCTCAGGATTAAGCCCATAGTAGTTACTCAAATGATTCCAGCTTGGTTGATTAGTCTATTGATTTACAAAATTATAGTTCTGTTCACTCAAAATTCAAGATTCTATAGTTCTTCTTAAGAAATTTGAAAACTGAGAGCATGTTGTTTCTTTCTGAATATAGCAAGTCTCTTCTTTCTTCTGGTGTACATTTCTAAGCACCTGGGTTTCTTTGCATTAAATACTAAGTACTACTGACAATGCTTGCTTGGTTTTAAATTTTCTACTAATTTTAATAAAATACACCAAGCAGCTTTTTACCCACATCCCCAAAGCCTTAATATTAAGAGCATATCAGTACACAGAAACAATTCCTAGTTCCTTCCTGTGACAGGGTGGAGTAAGTGCATCTGGATAAATGTTTGCTGGAGGATTAAACCAAAGAGAGCCAATTCTCATCTAAATGTTTGAGTAAATGCATTTGTGAACAGCTTTTGCCAACTTTATTTTAGGTTCAATTTGTGAATATGCATATACCAGCAATAACTTGATGAAGGACAGGGGATTGTTTGTCAACCTATTGCATCCCTTTCATGAAGCTGATTAAGAATGGAATAGTAGCATCAATTAATACTGCATATGTTACGAAAAGTCAAGTTAAAGCCCGATGTGCTTTTTATTGCATTTTTGGAGTACAGTCTACCTCAGTTAAGGATGAAAAGTGTGCACTAAAAAATGTAGAACATTTTGTTTCTTTTACGTCCTCACACTCTGTGAAGAAGTAATAGCATATGGCATCAATAGAATTAAAGAGGATTACTTGTCACACATGACAACCTGTTTATCTACATGGATGCACAATTTCATAAACTCTTGAATATGGAGCTAACATACTGTGTCTCACTAGCTGGGACCTGTTTGTGGGCAGTAGACTATTCAGCTTTCGATATCCAACCTTACCATTTTCTATATAGCTACCATCAAGTATGTATTCAATGTGTGACAAACATTTTACTAAAAATTATCTGAAAATACTCCTTGTAATGGTGTTTGTTTTCTGGAGAAGAAGGCTGTCGTTGCATGGCAAGACATTTATATGTTTAGTATATGATAAATTAGGTTATGTGAGTTTGGGAGTCACGGTGCTAAGTTTCTGCTGAATTTGGTGTTTGGAGGGTAATCTGGAAGGAAAGAGTCATCAACTATGCGATGTGAGACTGAAATCTGGTTGGGGCAAGAAGTGTCAGGAGAGGACCAATGGGAGTGAAAACCAACCAACCAAGAAACCAACAAGCCAAAACCCAAACAAACAAGGAATTCAGAGGACAAGGGTGTATGATGTGGAATTTGAATTTGCTTGCTTCGAGGTATGCCTCGTAGGCCCCATCTGAAAACCAGCAGCTTTTTGCAAATTCTAAGATTCAAACACTGCACAGAGTTCTGCTCATTTTTAATGCAACTGTAACCACTCATATTTAGAAACAGTTGTTCAAGAGGTAGAAGAGACCATGAGAAAGAAAATTTTCTTATCAGTTTCCTGTCATCTTGGAAATTGTTTTCAACTCTGAGGGTATGGAAATGGGCTATTGAGGTCATCTTACTTAGTTCCTGAGGGTTAGGGAGAATATGCAATAGCTGATATTTCATTTAACACAAACAATAAAGAGTTAGGCATTATTTTCCCTATTTTACATGTATAAGGATTGAAACTTGCAAAAATTATGTATAGCAAGTGGCCAAGTCAGGATTTGAATCCGGACTGTCAGACTCCAAAGCCACGCTATCATCCTAATTTCTAGAATTTCAAATTCAGTAAGTTCTCAATAAATGTGAATAGAGTTGTATGAAAAGTATGTTGAAGGCCTCTTTTAAACCAAACATTTTACTGCCGGTAATAGGAGAATGGGGGAGAGAGGCACAAAGTCACAGCTATTAGCTCTTTGCACATATTAACTCATTTATGCCTCAGGAGAGTCCTATGTGGTGGTTGGTACAGAGGGATGAAGTAATGTGCCAAGGTTATAGAACTTGAAGTGGTAGACCAGGCAGCCTGGCTCTAGAATCTGTGCTCTAGACTATGTCATATATATTCTGTCCTGGAGACACATAGTTCCATTTGACTGAGGGGCACTAAATCAGTAGATGAGTTGCCCTAGTTAGTAGTCAAATGGAACTATTAAATAAGAAAGTCTATATATCTTTGTTTGGAGGGGCATAAAAGTAAGATCCCTGCAGCTCAGGTAGACTCAGAGGAAGTATTCCTTTCTCTGTCCCTCTCTGTGTATAGGTCACCTCTACCCTGCCATGCTGGCTTCGTTCTCATTAAGATTATGAATCATGGTGGTATTAACTCCAGCTAGGAGAATTACTCTCCACCTGATTCCATTTCAAAAAAGGTTCTGTGTTTAGCAGAAACACAGAGCAGCCCCCCTCAAAGGCTAATTTTCTGCCTTTCCAGCATGCTCCTGTAAATTTGAGAAGCGAGGAAACAACACTAAGTACCCCACCTTAGTTACTGAAGTGGATAAATCCCGGCTGTCAGGGAGTCAACCTCTTTTACTCTGGATTCTAACCCTCCTGTGAGTGTGTATCCCAACTGGTCTTTTTTCCATCCTCAGCCTCATTTTGTTATGAGTGCATCAGCCAACACGAAGATTCTCTTTCGAATGAGCTGGCAGGGCCCTGAATCCACTGCTGGCTTTTCTCAATGACAACTTGCACAATTGAGATTTTGGCAAGATCGACTGTTCCTCCTTAATTCCAACCTAGACAGACTGTGCAGGGACTTTTTTGCAGAGAATAATAGACAGTCACCTCTACTAAAAATGATGGGTGCCTTTTAAGGAGTTGATTAACACCAAATGTTATTGTTCAAAACAATGGTTGGAAGGGTCTTGGTAATGGTAAAAACATAAGCCGCTGGTTCTTGTTCTCTTATTTTACTTGGCTGCTGTCATAAGCCATAAAACTATTCTTTTGTGTGACTGCTTGGCATTGTCATAGGTGAGAACTAGAAAGCTTGTGTCCTCTTCCCGGCTCTGCCCTTGATTTATCACAGAAGCTTTTGCTTTTTCCACTGTGTGCCTCTTTTCCTTTTCTTCTCTAAGAGGGCAAACATGTTGTCCTTACTTGGACACTTGTGTCCTATGTTTCCTCTTGTGACCTTAACTGCCTTGCAAATATGGGCTCTAAATTGTGACCTAAAACTGGAAGCCAGTGACAAACTGGCGCTGATGAGGGAGTTCTCTAAATAACTGACTGAATTTAGTATCTCAACTGGGCTATTAGGATTGAATTTGGCCATTCCCAACAGATGGAGGCCTGGATCCTTTGAGAATAGGGTGAGCTCTGAAATCATCTCTTCCATTCACAGCACACATGGTATCAGCACACCATTGTGTGGTCCATCTGGTCAACTCTTAGTCCCAAACAACTCTTCCTGCTCGGGGAGAAAGAGAAATACTAAAAGAACAAGCCGTTTGGACTAGATCATTCATTCATATAACTTTATAAATACATACGTGAAACTGCCTACACAGATTGTGGTTGAATTAGAAAATGTTCATTGTGGAATGCAGGCACTTGAGAAATGCTGCTACATCTGTTCCTTTCCATTTGAGGATGTGGTCCTTAGAATGGTTCACCTCAACCCCAGTCTGTGCTATGCAGGAATGATGCTGGGTGTTGGTGGGGACAGAGGCAGGAGTATGGTACATAATAGACTACACAAAGGTCATACAAAGTGACTCTTCCCTGTACCTTTTCATCTGGTCTGCAAGTGGCCAGCTCGATAGGGCACTCATGCGTAGAATTGGAAGGGTTTAATGACTGGAGTAACTTGAGCAGTGGAAAATGTCAGAATAGAGTGGCAACTCAGGCTACAGCAAGCTTGTCCCATTAAGTCCCTCTGCCCATTTCACAGAAGTGCTGTAAGCCTCTCATTATGAATAATGCTACAGATGTGGATGTTGGTACTAAAGTTGATGAGATAGTAAAACATAAAGTTAATTAAAAGTTTATATATATACACACACATACATTTATATGTAATCAAATCCTTCTATATGTTCACTTTTAATATGTATTATATAGTATATTGAATTAAGTCAATTATATATGTCACAATGGTGTTTCCTCATTATCTATGAAACACATTATAAAACAAAAGACAGCTTTAAAAATGGACATTGTTCGTAGGGAAACCATTGATTGTGTTTCAAGACTAAAAAAGCTGATAGCGTTAACCTGCTTGCTGTGTGATTTTCTTGTTTTCATGGTCTAAAAACTCTAAGAAAAGCATTCATACCATTTGTCAGGATTCCTTCATTAGGAAAGTGATTCTCCTTCAAAATATTTTTTTTTTTTTTTTTTTAAGAAATAATGCTTCAGAGTTAGATTATCTTCTGGCTCTAAGTGTGGGACCTAGTTAAGGTAACGTCTCTGAATTCCTATACAAGCATCATGGCCCTCTGCAAAGTCCCTCTGCCACTGGCAGGAATCAGGACAGACTGTTTACGATGTGATATGAAGAACTACTAATGGGACATGTTCAAATCTCTGAAACTTTCTATAATCTTTTGTCTACCTCTGTTTTGTTTTGGTATTGGTTCCATATTCTATGAGAGGGGGAGACGATCAATATTTTCTCCTGTTTTGCTTATTCACATGAGGGTTTGGAATCTTGAATGGTTTTCTTTTTCTCTTGACCTTTCTAGAAGCTCACGGATTCAAACCCAAGCTTTTTTACGTGGTGAGATCAATAAGTATTACTAGCGCGATGAGGGGTACAATCACTATGCCACCTATTTAAACTCCCATTAGTTACAATTTTAGTTGTTAAGCATCATTAAATAAGCATTCTCTGGCCTGAGCATCTAACACCTCAAAGTCATGCAAACGCTGGTTCATGAATTCTGATAAATATCTTTGAACAGTTTTGGGCACAGGACACCAAGTTTTTCAATGAGTATGAAAACCTCTCAAAGATAGCTGATCGAAGTCAGGTATAAGTATTTAAAACAATGCTTTTTTCATTGACAACTGGGAAAAGAAAATATGCCAAATGAAGCTATTGGCAAGCCCTGTTGTAACTATTATGAAGAATGTATCTAGGTGATAACACATAAAGTTCTGTTGTTAGTCCTTTGGAGTTATTGCTCAAAGATAATAAACACTTGACAAATAACACACAGTGGCCCCTATCTATTGAGTTAGGTAATCAAGGTGGAGGAGACCAAGAGGTTGAAGATAGAGCTCTTTCCTGTAAGGCATGAATAATCTTAATAGTCCAAGGTACAGTGACAATTTTGGATCCAGGAAAGCAGCAGGGGTGGAAGAATTAGGTGTAGAGAAGCAAGGTAACAGAAGAAAGAAGACCATGGCTTGTACCACCCCAGGCTAAGGACCTTTAAGGCCTCTTGTCAGGATAGGAGATACCCTCAAGTCCATTTGTCTCAGAGCCTGAGAAAAAGATCATTAATTATAATTCTAGTAATCAGCATCGTTTCTATTTCATTCATAGTAAAGATGGGTGGATTATCTTACTTGGCTCTTACCTCATCCCTTAGAAACCAATTTACTAAACTAAAGTTTTTATTAGCTAACAACCTTATTTATAATGTTGCAACATCTTATCTTACAAACTAACTTTTATGTTCATATTTAGACAACTAGGGGCTACCATGTTTACCCTCTCAAAAACAGCTTCAATGTCAGTTTTCAAATAATGTCGTGGAGGTGTGGAGCTGGAAGACAATTTAGAGATTTGTTATAAATGACAGACTTTGAGTAATTATTTGCATAATTCGATATAGAAACATTTTACCATTAATCTGAATATTTTAGGTAAAAGTGACATTTTGGGCTTTTATTATGCAAATAAATTTGCCTCAGTCCTTTATTTCACTTTGAATGCAGAGAGTAGCTTACTTATGTAGTCAGGTGGGAGAAGTTTAATTCTTTTAATCAGATATCTTAAATGAATCATTTCTGACTTTTAATAGTTTCTTTTCTTCCTTTTCCTGTAGTATTATCTTTTAGGACTGAGGCAAGTTTTTGAAATTTGTTTTATTAAAAGCATGAAAGGAAAGAAATAAGTGAATAGATAGCAAATATCAGTCTATGTAGGACAATTATCAAGAAAATAAATATAACCAAAGGTGCAGCTGTCCTAGAAATCCCTTCATAAACCACAGTATTGCCTCACATAACTGTAATAAGAACCAATAAATTTACTTTCATTATTTTTTAATGTCCATGCACTGCGAAAGAGTACACATGACTCTAATTGTGATTGTGTCTGAAAATGAATAAAATAGGGCTCATTTAACATCCAATTCCAAGGAGAATTATTACCCATGGATATATAATAGGTACAATGACCCTTTCCTGGTATATAAATAAGTGTATGTAGTTGAGATGGTGATTTAAAATTTGATAAATGTTTGCCGTCTCTTCAAACGTGTGATCAAGATTTTTATTGGAACTACATAGTTTAACTTAACAAAATTCCATCACTGGGCAAGTTTCAAATTGAGTTCATCAGATAAGAGATTGGAATCATTCACTTTGTCAGAACCACACCCCTCCCAGTGATGAACAAAATGTGTAGGTATTTGGATTAAAGGTAACTTCCAAAAGTTACCTATTAAACCGTTAATACTTACTCTCAAAAGTGGTTCCATAGGGTTGTGATTTAAAAACTAATGGTGAAAATGGAAGAAGGAGGAAGTTTCAACAACTTGAAAAGATATAGTTGTTCCCCTTTCCTTAATTTAGAGAGTTAATAAAAAGGCTATAATTAAAGACAGAGTAGAGTTTATTAACAAGCTGAAAGTGGCAGAGACATGATGCTCACTGGAAAATTATTTTCAAGATGTTGAGAATAACAAACTCTTCAACTTGAATGACTACTTACATTTATAAAAATCAAAAGATCTTGAGAGCTCATTTTTTTCTAACTCTTTCTCATCAGGGAAGATTCAAGTTAAACCAGGAAAAGAATCTGTCCTTTCAAATTAAAGCTGAGAAGGAGATGTCACAGAGCCCTTCAGAACCAACTGAAACATCTAACACCTCATACTGTTGAAGATAGAAAACTCTTACTTACTCAGGATATGGAAGGAGAGAGGTTTTGAAAGAGGCCTCTCAAATTAGACTTGCTAGAAATTTAGCAGTGTCAAGTTAACCACGTAGATGAAGAACATTAAAAAAAAAAAATTCCAGCAGTAATAGTGAATAAAAAAGAAATGTACTGGTGAAGATTTTTCTTTTTAAATCCAGGCTCGCACGTTCTGAAACAGAAAAGTGTTTCCTTATGCACAGGTCCCCTTTCCTTCTTTCTCTATCAGTATCTTCTCGGTGAAGCTCTTTCTAGGCAGCATGGCTTGAAGAACCAGTTGTAAACATCGTTTTATCCCTCTCCGTTACCATCCTCAGCTAATAATTAGGTTTCAATCCTATATTTTTTCCACGATGTGAATCTATGCACGTTATTACATTACTTTATGGTTCTATATGAAGAAATTGTGTGTGTGTGTGTACATAAATCTAAATGATGAAATGACTTCTCTGTAATTAGACCAACACAGAAACAGCTCATAGAGAGAACCAGTAAATGTAGAGAAAAAAATACTTTGAGGAATTTTTAAAAATCAATGAAATTAACTGCTCTGTTTTTCAGAATTAAAACAACAAATGCATCTTGAAGTTCTATGGAATAAAATCCTCTGATTCTTAAAAGAATATTCAATTCAGTGGCAGCTCTATAACATGGGGATTTAAAAACTAGATCATGTATTAATTTACTACTTTGAAACTAAATTAAGGAGTATAAAATGTAATTTTGGTTTTAGGTACTAAATTGATTAATTTTTCTTTTATTTTTCTGTATACCTGGGCAATATACAGATGCACTGGACAGAAGGCACCACTTTCTCTTTTCTAATATATGAATACTTTTAACACACATTTTCCTCTTTTTATTTGAGCTCCTTAGATTTTAATTTGTATAGGCTTCATAGCTCTTTATTCAATTCAGTTGTGTCTAAGTCTTTTCTCATTATGGGTAGCTAGTAAGTCATTGAAAGCTGTGATGACCATTAGATCAAGTTGACTTCCCTTACTCCTCATGTCACTGTGGCAGAGAGTAGATGAGAGGCCAACTTTGGACTGAAGGAGAGAATAACATCCAAAGGAAGGAAAGTCGGCACTTGTAAGGTATTTGCACCTGATATCCACAAGGAGAGTGCCTTAGTCAGTTCAGGCTGTCATAACAAAGTACTATGGACTTGGGTAGCTTATAAACAGAAGATTACTTCTCACAGTTCTGGAGGCTAGAAGTCCAAGGATGAGGATGCCAGCATGGTTGGGTTCTGGAAAGAGCCCTCTTCTGAGCTGCAGATGGCCGTCTTCTCATTGTATCCTCACTGGGCAGAGGGAGGGTTAGAGAGCTCTCTGGGTTCCTTTTATAAAGGCATTAATCCTATTCATGAGGTCTCCACCCTCATGACCTAATTAGCTCCCAAAGGCCCCACCTCCTAATATCATCACATCTGAAGTCAGGAATTTAACATATGCATTTTGAGGGGACACAACATTAGGTCCATTGCCGAGAGATTGCATGTTGAGAGGGACGGGATTGAAAGTTGAGATGAGCCTTTGATGTGGGGATATGATAGAGTGGTTAAGAAAATATGTTTGGAGTCAGACAGACCTAAACAATAATTGTCATTTTATGCTTTTATTGGTTGTGAAACATTGGGTGGGCAAGTCACTTAATTTCTCTAAGATTCAGTTGCCTCATCCGTGATATGGGAACAATAATAGGACTAATTAATTTGATTATTGTGAATAATAAATGAGGATACTTTATGCCTGTAAAATGCTTATCACAGTGCCTTGGACATAGTAGTACTTAATATTTATTACTAGGCTGCTTTATCTTAATGCTGTGTCTAAGTCTGAAGTTTTAGCTTGCTTTTTCCAGTTTGCTTTGTTAGCACACTTTGACCTTGGCATTTCACTTTTCTGTGCTTAAGCTCTTGAGAACAGCCTGCAAAATGGTAAAATAAAGATTTGTAGCTTTGATTCATTTGACCGTGCCTAGCAACAGTTGCAAACTTAAGTCTGAATAGGTTAATCCAATGAATGCATCCACCTAAACACGTATCCTTCTTTCCTTCCCTGCAGTTTTAAGGCTGGGTGGCCTTCCTCCAGTGTAAGGCAAAATTCCTCTACATTGGCTCTTGAATTGGTTGCCGCTCCTTCTTAATTGTCCTTGTTCCTCTGTATCATCAATGTGATTTCTCTACAGGCTCTTTCTCCTCACCTTGTGAACGTACTCCATTCCTCCCATTCAAAAACATAACAAAACAAAAAGCGTGTGTTCCTTCATGGGAAGGGTAGGTGGGAGTGGAATTTTTTGATTATATAGTCTGACTGTGGAATATATATTTTAGATATCATATATATTTAAAAAATGAGTAATGAGTCTCTGTCTCTACTTGTACTTACACATTACAATGCAACAAAAGTGCCTCCCCCATCCACCCCCAAAGATCCCCATGCACCTCTAAATCAGTAAAGGAAAAAGTTCCAGTTTTTATTTCACAGGAGACAGCCACTCCAGTAACAATTTTGCCTCCTCTATTCTTGAATCTCCCACTTTCCTTTGGCTCCAATAACTCTCTCCTTTCTAGTGTCCCTCCTCATCATTGACAGTCTTCCTTGGTATTTTTTAGCCTTGCTACCCTGTAAGTCTCTTTTCTGTGACCATTTCTGGTTTCACTTCTACTCAGCACCCCCTCTTTGATCTCAGTCACACTTTTCATTTTAACTACCTTTCATAACAGACTCCTAATTTAGACTTGCTTCATTCCGTGAGATTTATATTGAGAAATACAACTTCCTCCTGGGCATCTCTAATATAAAGATGGAGTCATCTTCTTCAAGGCTATGTATTATATTTTTAATATTCCCCTTAGTTGATAGGACTGCCATGCATACACTCTTACACACTCTCTTTGCTGTAGAATTAGTCAGTACTGATATGTTTTTTTTGTCTTCTAAATTTACATTGACTGTGTCCTCCTCTGTTCATCCCTACTATCTCTACCTTCTTTAGAACCCTATCCTGTTTGACATGTTATTTACCATCTCCTTCACACTAGCTTCTGAAGCATAGCAGAATATGCAACTCTAAAATATGTCTCTTTGGTATAAGGATTCTTTTGAGCTGAAGGCAATTGAGAAGAAGGAGATACAAGAAAAGTTGTCTATGCTTCTCCTATTTGTCTAAAAGCAGAATATAAATTTGTAAAGGTGGCCCCCCTCCTCTCTCTACCAGGAAGGGCAGAAGTTAATCACAGGGACAACTCCAGAGCCTTATCAGCCCAAAGATGGCACCAGGAAAGAGTCTACTTCAACAAAACCTTCCAACCAGCCCTTATTTACCATCATTTTCCCCCATATATTTGCCTCCTCCAATTTACACTCTTGAAGGCTCAAAGTCCTCTCATTTCTCTTGTCACTTCCCTATAAATCTTTTGTTCTTTGCTAAGATGCTGTATAAACCCAAGTTCCAACCACCCCTTTGAGTTACCCATCACTGAATACTCCCACGTATAGGAACAATGCAATTAATAAACTTCTGTTTCCCTTTTGTTAATCTGTCTTTTGTCAATCTAATTTGCAAGGCCCCAGCCAATAAACCTAAGAGGAGTAGAGAAAAATTATATTTTTCTCCCCTACATATCTTTGCCTTAGATCTTACCCCCCTAAAATTTGTCTTTGTCACTGATATGATCTATCCAAAATACATATTTTTTTTAAAGATTTATTTATTTTTATTTATTTTTGGCTGCATCGGTTCTTAGTTGTGGCATGCAGGATCTTCGCTGAGGTACGCGGGATCTTTCGTTGCGGCGCGCAGGCTTCTCTCTAGCTGTGGCATGCGGGTTTTCTCTTCTCTAGTGGTGGCACACAGGCTCCAGGGCAGATGGACTCTGTAGCTGTGGCGCATGGGCTCTGTAGTTTGCCACAAGCTGACTCTCTAGTTGAGGCGCACGAGCTCAGTAGTTGTGGCATGTGGGCTTAGTTGCCTCGTGGCATGTGGGATCTTAGTTCCTTGACCAGGGATTGAACCCGTGTCCCCTGCATTTTAAGGTGGATTCTTTACCATTGGATCACCAGGGAAGTCCCTGCATATTTGTTTATACGATGATTTCCCTTCATCTACAGCTTAAGGTTCCAATTCCTTAGCATGATGTCCTTGGACCTTTGCTGCCAGACCTTGCTCATGTCTTCAGTTCCATTGCCTGCCTGAAATTTATACCCCACAACTCTGAATTCCAGAAACGCTGACCAGCATAGAGTTTTCTATAAATATTATGCTGTTTCAGAGTTTTGTGCCAATTATTTTTCTCTGGGATACTCTTTCCTTGATAAAAGGAAGAGTTTTCTTTACCTTGATAAAATCTATTCATTCTTTAGTGCTCAGGTCAGGAGTTATTTCAGAAGAGAGTTCACTGACCTGCCCTCTCACTCCACATAGCCCAGATTGGAATAAGTCCTTTTCTATGTCTCTGTAGCACACAGTGGAAACTACAGTTAGAATTATCTGTTGTCAACGGATTTCTCACGAGAATATTGAGAATGGAAACATTATCTTTTTCTATTTGTATTGATTAGTTCCAGTATAAATCCTTGCTGAAGTTATGTGAATTCTAGCCACATAAAGCATATTTGACTTGCCTTAAAGCAGTTGTCCCAGAGTAAAAGTTGTGAAAGTGTCTTCAAAAAAATATGGCAAACATAAACCACTGTGGATATTTTTCCCCAAGGTTTTTTTTTTTCTTTTCTTTTCTTTTCCTTACACTTCTTTGTTCTTCCCACTAATTTTTTTTCTACATAGCAGGAACAAAGTACTGATTGGGCAATTCTTAGATTGCTTATGGCATTTTAAGGATATATGGAATAAATTAGCCCACTTTTGAAGACTGCAAATCTTTCTCAAATAAAAATTACTCAATGACGGAAAAAGTTCTAATCCCCCAGCTGCACTCTTGGGGCCAAAATAAACTGTCTGTGACTGAATGAAGTGTCTGTCCAACTGGTCAGTCTGAAACGACAGTGTAGAACTTAAAAGAGGGGCTTTTTTATATAAGACAGATTTCTGTTCTATAAATGAACTGGGGTACAAATGCAAGGGTTAAAAATAGAGTTCTAAAAGTTTATAGCTAACAGAGATGTTCTGACCAAAAAAATGCTGTGGGAAAACAACTTGAGAGAGAGGAAAGAAATAAAAAGAGAAATCATAAATATGTGGTGTGGAAGTAATGGAGATCTCTAAACATTAGGAATTCTCTGGAACATATTAAGTTTGTCTAAATATACAGTAATGCTGTATGTCCTTAAAAGTTTGGGAGTTGTCATTAGCAGCAGTGTAAATGGATGCCGTTAGAAGTTCATTTCCCTATTTGAATTGAGTAAAGGGAATGTTATTTTATAAACCAAAGTAAGAAGATAACATGATTTATTTTTTTAAGTATTTGTTAGCATGGGCTAAGAAAATGAGGCTAGGAACATAAAATGCCGTACTTTTAATGTGCAAAGTAATAGAAGCATCATTATTTAATACTACTTTCAATTTTTAAAATATAGTAATGTGATAAGGATTATATAAAAAAATGCAGCAACTAGTGTTCCCAACTTTTGTTTAAAACATGATTAAATAAGACAATTTAGGTGATGCAAACGAACTTGATTTAACACTTCATGAAGTGGACAATCTCATTTTGGAGCACTGAACAGTGGGGCAGTAGGCAGGAAGGTCTTACAGGATGAAGAATAAAGAACAAGGAAGAGAAAAATAGAAACTGATTGGCTGGGGCCATGTAGTCAGCCTTGTTTGAGGTGAGAAGGCCCACAGGTTGTTTGGCTTGGGGATTGGCTGACTGGATATGCTGCTTCCGGTCAAGCAGAGCATTTACAGAGACCTGAGGGTTATCTGAATCTGGGTTTGCTGAAGTGGCCCCCCAGGCAGGAGCAGCTTCATCTTGGGCCTGGAAAGTTATTTCAACACTTGAATATCTGGGGATGAAAAGGCATTTTCATACACACATGTTTCTTTCTAAGATTTGAAGAAAATGAACTTGCACATTCAAATTAAGAATATGGTAATCATTTTTAAAGAAAGTCGGCTGAGAAAGCAGGAAAACCGTTTAAAAATACGCTTATCAAATTTTTCACAGAAATAGAGAATTGGGAATTGAATCCCCTGTACAAAGGTAATAATGCTCCCAGGCTTCTTACATTATGAATGTCAACAGCCCTACAGGGAAACTGAGGCTCTACTTGCAAATCTCACCCTCATCCTACATAGATTTTTCAAGGTTAATTACTTTGCTATCTAATTTTTAAAAATTTGGCCTGTGTTTATTCTTTCTCATTCCATCACTGTTCAGAACCCATATTCTTTTGCTTAGGAAAAAAAATGTGAAATCAGGTTAATGAAGGTGGAGGTGGGGGAAAGCACAGATATTCAGAGAGGAGTTTCAAATGCTACCATGGAAGTTGCCAGAATCATTAAGCCACCCTTGGCAACTTACATATAATCTGAGACTCTGCTGCTTCTGACATTATATTTAGTCTCCCTCTTCCTGGTGCCTCCCCTCTCAACCCATCCCCTTCAACTTGGCATTCTGTTTGTTCTTTCTTTTTCTTTCCCCTCTTACATCTTAAAAGTGATAATTAAAAAAAAAAATTGACTCGAGACTAAAGAAATAACTACATTAATACTCTCTCCCCCATACCACCCCCAAATCATGACTTGTAAGTTAATGAGGTAGCATATAGGAACATCTTTTTCTGACCTTTATTTATTTATTTATTTTTATTGGAGTATAATTGCTTTATAATGTTGTGTTAGTTTCTGCTGTACAATGAAGTGCATCAGCTATATGTATACCTATATGCCTCCCTCTTGGACATCCCTCCCCCCTAACATCCCACCCATCTAGGTCGTCACAGAGCAACGAGCTGAGCTCTCTGTGCTATACAGCAGGTTCCCACTAGTTATCTATTTTACACATGGTAGTATATTTATGTCAAACCTAATCTCCCAATTCGTCCCACCCTCCCCTTCCTGCCCTGTGTCCACATGTCCATTCTCTACATCTATGTCTCTATTCCTGCCCTACAAATAGGTTCATCTGTACCATTTTTCTAGATTCCACATATATGTGTTAATATACGATATTTGTTTTTCTCTTTCTGGCTTACATCACTCTGTAAGACAGACTCTAGGTCCATCCACATCTCTACACATGACCCAATTTATTCCTTTTTATGGCTGAGTAATATTCCATTATATATATGTACCACATCTTTATCCATTCATCTATCGTTGGACACTTAGGTTGTTTTCATGTCCTGGCTGTTGTAAATAGTGCTGCAATGAACATTGGGGTACATGTGTCCTTTTGAATTATGGTTTTCTCAGAGTATATGCCCAGTAGTGGGATTGCTGGGTCATATGGTTTTTTTTTTTAGTTTTTTAGGGAACCTCCATACTGTTCTCCATAGTGGCTGTATCAATTTACATTCCCACCAACAGGGCAAAAGGGTTCCCTTTTCTACACACCCTCTCCAGCATTTATTGTTTGCCGATTTTTTGATGATGGCCATTCTGACCAGTGTGAGATGATAACTCATTGTAGTTTTGATTTGCATTTCTCTAATGATTAGTGATGTCGAGCATCTTTTCATGTGCCTCTTGGCCATATGCATGTCTTCTTTGGTGAAATGTCTATTTAGGTCTTCTGCCCATTTTGAAATTGGGTTGTTTGTTTTTTTGATATTGAGCCACATGAGCTGTTTGTATATTTTGGAGATTAATCCTTTGTCACTTGCTTCATTTGCAAATACTTTCTCCCATTCTGAGGGTTCTTTTCGTCTTGTTTATGGTTTCCGTTGGTGTGCAAAAGCTTTTAAGTTTCATATGTTTCATGCCATTTGTTTCTTTTTGGTTTTATTTTCATTACTTTAGGAGGTGGGTCAAAAAAGATCTTGCTGTGGTTTATGTCAAAGAGTGTTTTCCCTATGTTTTCCTGTAAGAGTTACATTTAGGTCTTTAATCCACTTCAAGTTTGTTTTTGTGTATGGTGTTAGGGAGTGTTTTAATTTCATTCTTTTACATGTAGCTGTCCAGTTTTCCCAGCACCACTTATTGAAGAGGCTGTCTTTTCTCCATTGTATGTTCCTGCCTCCTTTGTCATAAAGTAGGTGACGATATGTGTGTGGGTTTATCTTTGGGTTTTCTATCCTGTATCATTGATCTTTATTTCTGTTTTTGTGCCAGTACCATATTGTCTTGATTACTACAGCTTTGTAGTATAGTTTGAAGTCAGGGAACCTGATTCCTCCAGCTCTGTTTTTCTTTCTCAAGGTTGCTTTGGCTATTTGGGGTCTTTTGTGTTTCCATACAAATTGTAAAATTTTTTGTTCTAATTCTGTGAAGAATGCCATTGGTAGTTTGATAGGGATTGCATTGAATCTGTAGATTGCTTAGGGTAGTATAGTCATTTTGACAATATTGATTCTTCCAATCCAAGAACAGGGTATATCTCTACATCTGTTTGTGTTATCTTTGATTTCTTTCATCAGTGTCTTATAGTTTTCTGAGTACAAGTCTTTTGCCTCCTTCAGTAGGTTTATTCCTGGTATTTTATTCTTTTTGTTGCAATGGTAAATGGGATTGTTTCCTTAATTTCTCTTTCTGATTTTTTATTGTTAGTGTATAGGAATGCAGGAGATTTCTGTGCATTAATTTTGTATCCCGCAACCTTACCAAATTCATTGATTAGTTCTAGTAGTTTTCTGGTGGCATCTCTAGGATTATCTATGAATAGTATGGTGTCATCTGCAAACAGTGACAGTTTTACCTCTTCTTTTCCAATTTGTATTCCTTTTATTTCTTTTTCTTCTCTGATTGCCATGGCTAGGACTTCCAAAACTATGTTGAATAAGAGTGGCGAGAGTGGACATCCTTGTCTTTTTCCTGATCATAGTGGAAATGCTTTCAGTTTTTCACCATTGAGAGTGATGGTTGCTGTGGGTTTGTCATATATGGCCTTTATTATGCTGAGGTAGGTTCCCTCTATGCCCATTTTCTGGAGAGTTTTTATCATAAATGGGTGTTGAATTTTGTCAAAAGCTTTTTCTGCATCTATTGAGATGATTTTATGGTTTTTATCCCATAATTTGTGAATATAGTGTATCACATTGATTGCTTTGCATATATTGAAGAATCCTTGCATTCCTGGGATGAATCCCAGTTGATCATGGTGTATGATCCTTTTAATGTGTTGTTGGCTTCTGTTTGCTAGTATTTTTTTGAGGATTTTTGCATCTGTGTTCATCAGTGATATTGGTCTGTAATTTTCTTTTTCTGTGATATCTTTGTCTGGTTTTGGTATCAGGGTGATGGTGGCCTCGTAGAACAAATTTGGGAGTGTTCCTCCCTCTGCAATTTTGGAAGAGTTTGAGAGGATGGGTGTTAGCTCTTCTCTAAATGTTTGATAAAATTCACCTGTGAAGCCATCTGGTCCTGGACTCTTGTTTGCTGGAAGATTTTTAATTGCAGTTTCAATTTCATTACTTGTGATAGGTCTGTTTATATTTTCTAATTCTTCCTGGTTCAGTCTTGGAAAATTGTATGTTTCTAAGAATTTGTCCATTTGTTGATAGTTGTCTATTTGATTGGCATATAGTTGTTGGTGGTAGTCTCTTATAATCCTTTGTATTTCTGCGGCCTCAGTTGTGATTTCTCCTTTTTCATTTCTAATTTTATTGATTTATGTCCTCTCCCTTTTTCTTCTTGGTGCGTCTGGCTAAAGGTTTATCAATTTTGTTTATCATCTTAAAGAACCAACTTTTAGTTTTATTGATCTTTGCTATTGTTTTCTTCATTTTTATTTCATTTATTTCTGCTCTGATCTTTATAATTTCTTTCCTTCTACTGACTTTGGGTTTTCTTTGTTCTTCTTTCTCTAGTTGCTTTAGGGGTAACGTTAGGTTGTTTATTTGTGATCTTTCTTGTTTCCTGAGGTGAGATTGAATTGCTATAAACTTCCCTCTAAGAACTGCTTTTGCTGCGTCCCATAGGTTTTGGGTCGTTGTGTTTTTGTTGTCATTGTTTCTATGTATTTTTTTTATTTCTTCTTTAATTTCTCCAGTGATCTCCTGGTTATTTAGTAGCGAACTGTTTAGCCTCCATATATTTGGGTTTTTTACACTTTTTTTCATGTGATTGATTTCCAATCTCATAGTGTTGTGGTCAGAAAAGATGCTTGATATGATTTCAGTTTTCTTAAATTTTCCGAGGCTTGATTTGTGACTCAAGATGTGATCTATCCTGGAGAATGTTCCATGTGCAGTTGAGAAGACAGTGTATTCTGCCACCTTCTGGTGGAATGTCCTGTAAATATCAATTAAATCTATCTGCTCTATTGTGTCATTTAAAGCTTGTGTTCCTTATTTATTTTCTGTTTGGATGATCTGTCCATTCCTGTAAGTGGGGTGTTACAGTCTCCTACTATTATTGTGTTACTGTCGCTTTCCCCTTTTATGGTTGTTAACATTTGCCTTATATATTGAGGTGCTCCTATGTTGGGTGCATATATATTTATAATTGTTATATCTTCTTCTTGGATTGATACATTGATCATTATATAGTGTCCTTCTTTGTGTCTTGTAACAGTCTTTATTTTAAAGTCTATTTTATCTGATACAAATATTGCTACTCCAGCTTTCTTTTGATTTTCATTTGCATGGAATATCTTTTTCCATCCCTTCACTTTTAGTCTGTATGTGTCCCTAGGTCTGAAATGGGTCTCTTGTAGACAACATATATATGGGTCTTGTTTTGGTATCCATTCAGTGAGCCTGTGTCTTTTGGTTGGAGCATTTAATCCATTTACATTCAAGGTTATTATTGATATGTATGTTCCTATTACATATCCATTTTCTTAATTGTTTTGGGTTTGTTTTTGTAGGTGTTTTTCTTCTCTTGTGTTTCCCACTTAGAGAAGTTCCTTTAGCATTTGTTGTAAAGCTGGTTTGGTGCTGCTGAATTGTCTTAACTTTTGCTTGTCTGTAAAGCTTTTGATTTCTCCATCGAATCTGAATGAGATCCTTGATGGGTAGAGTAATCTTGGTTGTAGATTTTGCTCTTTCATCACTTTAAGTATATCCTGCCATTCCCTTCTGGCATGCAGAGTTTATGCTGAAAAATCAGCTGATAACCTTATGGGGATTCCTTTGTATGTTGTATTTTGCTTTTCCCTTGCTGCTTTTAATATTTTTTCCTTGAATTTAATTTTTGTTAGTTTGATTAGTATGAGTCTTGGTGTGTTTCTCCTAGGGTTTATCCTGTATGGGACTCTCTGTGCTTCCTGGACTTGGGTGACTATTTCCTTTCCCATGTTAGGGAAGTTTTCCACTATAATCTCTTCAAATATTTTCTCAGACCCTTTCTTTTTCTCTTCTCTTCTGGGACCCCTATAATTCGAATGTTGGTGCTTTTAGTGTTGTCCCAGTGGTCTCTGAGACTCTCTTCAATTCTTTTCATTCTTTGTTCTTCATTCTGCTCCTCGGCAGCTATTCCCACCATTCTGTCTTTCAACACATTTGTTCATTCTTCTGCCTCAGTTATTCTATTATTGATCCCTTCTAGTGTATTTTTCATTTCATTTATTGTGTTGTTCATCTCTGTTTGTTTGTTCCTTAGTTCTTCTAGGTCTTTGTTAAACATTTGTTGTATTTTCTCCATCCATGCTTCCATTCTATTCTTGCAATTGTGGATCATCTTTACTATCCTTACTCTGAATTCTTTTTCAGGTAGTTTGCCTATTTCCTCTTGATTTATTTGGTCTTGTAGGTTTTTACCTTGCTCCTTCATCTGTGACATATTTTTTTGTCATCTCATTTTTTTTTTTCATTGGTGGGATTGTGTTCCTGTCTTACTGGTTGTTTGGCCTGAGGCCTCCAGCACTGGAGTTTGTAGGCTGTTGGGTAGAGCGGGGTCTTGTTGCTGAGATGAGGACCTCCGGGAGACCCCACTCCTATGAATATTCCCTGGGTTCTGAGGTTCTCTGTTAGTCCAGTGGTTCGGACTTGGAGCTTCCACCACAGGAGCTCAGGCCTGACCCTTGATTCATGAACCAAGATCCTGCATAGGGCGGCAAGAAAGAAAAAAATTAGCAGAACAATAACAAAGAGTAAAAAATAAATAAGATTAGAAAACTAACAGATATATTAGAAAAAATTTAAAAAATAAAAATATAGATGAAACAACCAGAAGGTAAAACAGAGCTACAATAGCAAAAAAGAGGAGAAAAAAAAAAAAAAGGCCAGAAAAGTCCTTGGCTGTGGGGGCCAGGTCTTAGGAAGGGGCTGGGTTTAGGCCTTGGGTGGGGACTATGCTTAGGACCCACAGGGCCGGAAAAGGCCCTGGGGGAGTGGGGGGTGATGCTTAGGCTCAATGCAGCAGGAGGGGCCCAGGAGTGCCTCTGGCCTTGGAGGGTGGAGGATCAGGTCCGGCACCCAATCAGTCTCCCTGGGTCTGAGTGGGTGGGGGAAACACTAGGCACGTTTCCCTCCAATCATCCATTCCTGGAGGGTCCCTTCCTGTTGGCCTCTCTTTTTATTCCCCCCGAATCCCTCCTATGCCCCTAGGACTCACGTGGCCAGAGGGGGCCCCGGAGGGCATGGGACCAGACCCGGAAGCCCAACAGGCTTCCTGGAGCCGAGTGCATGGGGGAAATGCCCACAGCGCTTCCCCTGATTCCCTGGTCCCAGAGGGTCTCCCCCATCCACCTCTCCTCCTCTTACTCCTTCTCCCTCCCATGCCCCTAGGATGCACGAGGCCAGAGGGGGCCTCAGAGAATGGAAGACCAGGCCCAGGAGCCCAGCAGGCTTCCTGGGGCCCAAGTGGGCTGGGGAAATGCTGGGTGCACTCCCCTCTGATCCTCCAAGCCCCCGGGGTCCCTCCAGGTCTGGGAACCCCTCCCCTCTCCCAGCCACCCCTCAGGTGTACCAGTCCTGTCTAGCCTCCACTTCTCCCCCCTCACTCCCACCCCATGTCCTACCCTGTCGTTTGGGGGTTCCTCCCATCTCCCTGGTCTTCAAGTTCCCCCACCAGCATCCGGCAGGTGCCCTAGTTGGGGGGAGACTCGAACTCCATGTCTTCCCAGGCCGCCATCTTGACTCCACCTCTGACCTTTAAAGACACATGATTTATTATACATTTTTCTTATCTGACTCTCTTCATTCAAATTCAAGTATCCATTTCATATCTATTGTCAATACTGTATGATGAGAGTTTAATGATTATTCTTTATGGTATGAGGCTACGGTAACCTTTCCTGGAGGATAAATGTGACATTGAATAAGTCATGCTTTGACACTGGTATCCCCCTCAGCATCCTTTCTTTTCACTTGCTCACTCTCATTTAAGATCTTCATGAAACTCATGAAGCCTAAATGCCGATTTACTCAGACTTGCTTTTCCTGGAACCTTGACTCTGCCAAACCAATCTTTGTCTTTGTCTTCTAATACTGCCCCCCACCCTCCCCCCAAAAAACTGCCCTGTACCTCATTCTTATTCATTTTACAAGAAACTGAGTTGATAAAGTATTTTAGGAGTTAGACTTTTCAGAACATGGTATTTGTCCTGTGATAGTACATTCTTAAAAGTCTACAAAGTCTGTAACAAAAAGACTCTTAAATGATAGAAATTCAGACAGTTTCAGGGATGGAGGTGATGAGAATGAGGGAAGGGTAGAAAATCTGGTGTAGAGACATCTCTTCTGATCTCATTTTCTGCCTAGGCTGTGGGAGACATGTTTAGGGGTCATGAAGTGTATGAAGACTAGGAATATCAGATAAACGTGAGTTACATAAAGTTGGTCATACATTTTCACTAACCAGCCTTTGGAAACTTGTTGCATTTTAAAGTCTTGTTTGCATTCAACCTTCTTAATCCTCTGTTACCCTCTAAAGTATTGATCTTTTATTGGTTTATGCATTTGTCTGTCTCCTGGCAGTCCTCAATTTATCATTTTCATTTTTTTCTGTACATAGAGAAGCTGAAAAGTGATAAACTACCTGCATAAACTGGATAGCCATCATGTTCTCTGTGAAATAAAACTATTGATTTATTTTAGTGAGGCAGTGAGGGTTCCAAGTCTATATTTGCAACATTAACAATACTAACTTCTTTAGGGAAAAGAAGTTTAATAATAATACCATTCTAGCAGAGAATACAGGGAATAAATATGGTGAAACCTATAAAAATTCATACATTTTCGTTTCTACAGATAAAACCGAACTGTGGCAGAGTCGTACGCAAAGTATAGGTGTCAAGATAGTTTTTGCCTTTTAATAAAAAGAGAAAAAATGTTAAGGGATCTGCTGTGGTACATTCCTCTCTCATATTTTACTGCAGTTTTACCGCAGTTTTCCTCTTCTTCATTTTACGAAGTTCTAAATCACAATTTCTATGCCATGATGTTTTCTCTAAGCGACACATCTCTCTCTTCCCTACTCCTCTGGATAACTGTCATTCAGTTGTCTCTTTTCTTTCAATGTTTCCCTTATGTTTCAATTTGCTTCTTTTCCTATGTCTTCTTTATTAGAAGCATGCTTTGGGCTTCCAGTTCTCTGCAAATCATAGAAAAAGTACAAGGATTTCTTTTCCTTTCAAGGAAAAATAATGCTGAAGTTTCTGTTAAGATCTTTGTCTTGTTTAATAATTTAAAATGTTCAAATCATCTTTACAACATTGTCTAAATTATCATCCTCAGTTACATCAATTTGTTAGGCGGATGTTGTAATCCTATCTCTTCATAAGTGGAGAAACTTGGGGCTCTGAGACATTAGGACCTGATTTAAGATCATACACTTAGTCAGTGACAGCATGAAGACAAGAGCTGGGACCTGCCAACTCTCTGTGTGATGTTCAGCACATGAGCCTAAGCTGGGAGTGGTCATAGAATATACCATTCTAATCTATTTTGAAAATACACTTTGGACAAAGATTTCAGTGTCAAAATCAATGGAAAATGAGTTTAATACTCTCCAGAGGTTTACAAGTGACAAAGTGTTGATCAATAGAGCTTAAAAACTTGTCACAAAATATATTACTCTCCCACTGACAGCTGATGTCATGAATTTTTCACATTTATACCAGTGAATTCTGCTGCATCTATGATCTAGAAATTTAGACTGGACAAGGACATATTTTCAAGTCAAGAATATTAGAACAAGATGTAAACTTACCCTCTTAGTTAAGCTTGTGACTCATTATTCATAGTGAATTTCCTGCTGTACAACAAGCCCACTCAAGCCTAAGGACCTTTGTCCCTGCTATTAACTCAACTGAAATTCTCTTCCTCTAGATTTTGTGAGCTCTGTTTTGTCATGAAACACTCAGTTTGGTTGTCAAGTGTCATTCAGAGAAGACTTTTTTGAACAACTGTCTAAGGTAGTTCCCTACCCTTGGTCATACTCTGTCATATCACCATTTGTAGGGTTGTCTCATGGCATTTATCAGTATCATAAATTAAGTTATTCATTATTTGCTTAATTGTTTATTTTTTCACCCTCTCTCCAGAATGGAACTTTATGAGAGGAGGGTCCTGCCTCTTGTTCAACACTGTGTTTTTAATTTTATAATTCCATGTCTCTTGTTCAACACTGCATCCTCAGCATTTAGAAGAGTGCCTGGGTCATCGTAGATGCTCAGTTCATCTCTATTAAAGAAACAAATTAATCCATGACACATATTTCTTCTACAGATTCCCAAAAGTTTGGCACATATTTCTTCTACAGAGTCCCAAAAGTTGACAATCCGGCCACTGTTTGAGATGGAATTCAAAGAAGCCAGGAATATTTTTGAATAGTTTAAATTATGATGTTTGTTTAAATGTTAATGAAAATCAGCCTCCCATAGTTTCCATTTATTCTCCCAGTGGAGGTCAGTTTTCTGTTTACAGCATGAAAACATTGAATCTCCTTTGGCTTTCCATCCCTTGAAATGATGGGTAAAGTGTCCTTGTCCTTTCTGTGTCTCCTCCTTTCAGAGTAAACCTTTTCTACCTCCTTTTGCTGGTGCTCATATTGCATAGTTCTCAAATCCCCAACACCCTCACCCCACCTCTCCCCACTTCCTTCTTTGGCTACACTTCAGCTGGTCCATGTTTCTCTTAAAAAGAGTTCTATCAAGTGTGGGAAGGACCCTGATCTCCCTCCTCCTGGAAGGCTGGAGAAATGTGGTTAATGGTAAGGGCTTTGGAGTAGATCAGATCCAGGCTCAAGTCCTTCTTTTACTTGGGGGCTGACTTGAGGTAAGTAGGCACGTTTTCTAAGCCTCAGTGTTCTCATCTGTAAAATGAGAATGAGAGGGGAAAAAGGTAATCAGGTATATAAACCACTCATTTGAGTTTGAAAATACCTCTCTCCCCCGTGATTTTTGATCCAATTGAGAAATTGATGCAGGTATAAACCAGGAATAAAAATATCAGCTTTATTGCTGATGAAGCTGAACTAGAGAGCACAGATGGTGCTGATCCTAAATGGGCTTCCTAGTACTTCCTTCACTTGTCTAGATGGTAAACTAATAGTTAACTAAGTCCTCTAGGTTTTTTTTTTTTTTTAAGTTTTTAATTTTTATTTATTTATTTATTTATTTATGGCTGTGTTGGGTCTTCGTTTCTGTGCGAGGGCTTTCTCTAGTTGTGGCAAGTGGGGGCCACTCTTCATCGCGGTGCGCGGGCCTCTCATTATCGCGGCCTCTCTTGTTGCGGAGCACAGGCTCCAGACGCGCAGGCTCAGTAGTTGTGGCTCACGGGCCTAGTTGCTCCGCGGCATGTGGGATCTTCCCAGACCAGGGCTTGAACCCATGTCCCCTGCATTGGCAGGCAGATTCTCAATCACTGCGCCACCAGGGAAGCCCCCGCTCTAGTTATTTTTTATCGTAACTGCTCTCAAACCAAGTTACCCTAACTTTTTCCCTTTCATCTGTTAAGCAAATAATTTTATAAATATTTGTGTATATATGTGTATGTTTGTATAAATATACACATATATATACATATATATGTGTTTCCATTTAAAAATATAGTCTCATTATTCCAGCCTGATTATCTTATTGAAATTAGTCTTCTGTAATTGAATAAATTGGGCATCCCACCAAGAGTTCTGTCATGTATTAATTCAATAAGCTGACTTTCCAAGGTTCCTTTTATGCCATTTAACATAAATGTTGATCAAGAGATGGTCAATAGCAGAATTACATGGCACATCACTGGTGTTTTGCTATACAGTGGCTTCTTGAGTAAGACTGAGGGTATAACTAACCCTGCTTTCATCTCAGCAATGTCTCCTCATCCTGTAAACAGGAATATTGTTGGAGATATTATCAGATTTCTGTTTTGAATTATAATTCACTGTGTTTGCAGCTTTGCCTTGCTATGTCAGTATATTATTTTTATTTTTAAAGTCTCATTCCTTATTCATAGCATACCTGTGCAATCCTTTAGTGCTTACTACACCCTTTTCTAAATGCTCAAGAATAATTTTGGAACTTTGCAAGTATCTGTATCAAGTCTATTTGTAAGTCTGAAATCTGTCCTTTGAACTATGGAACACTCACCCATGGAAACTCACTCACTTGATTCCTCAAAGATAATCAAGAGTAGAACAGCCGATTACAACTTCAAAATTTTCTCCATATGCTTAGAAGTAATTTGTATGGGGCTAGAGACTCAGCTTCATTAAACAGTTGGGTGTTTACCTACTATCATTTTCCTTATCGTGGGCTCCAATTTTATTTTACCGCCATCTGTTTTACACTTTCCAGGGCAAAGATTATCCTCTTTGATAGCCTACCTGGAAAAAAGTAATCTGCTTACTATTAGCCTTTAACTCATTTACCCCAAGCAATGGGCCAAACCCTTCTTTTATCTTATGTCTAGCCTCTTAACATATAGATGGAAAAGGTCTCTGGTACTTGTGCCTAACTAGCTTAAGAAAAAAAGCATCTTTTCCTTTTTATTTGCTTTTGACTTTAATGACAATATCTGTGCTACCCTTGTATTTATTAACATTTGTTCTGGGTGTCCTGTCATAGCCACATAACACCAAACCAAAGCAAGACAAGAAAACAAAATCACAGAAGACTTAGAGCATTTACTGTTTGCCAGATTCCTCTTTTGGTAGATAATTGTTATTATATTGACATTACTTTATTATTATTTTATTCAAATTTCTGTCCCTACTAAGTCATACTGCCTTTCAGAATAATAGCAATCTCTCGCTTTGGAGACATCTTGATAGCAAATTCAGCTGGCCAGATTTTAAGGTTTCATGTGTCAGATTAGGGTGTGCATGTATGTATGTTGTATACTGAGAATATGTTTTAAGTTCAAAATGGTAGCCCAAGCTAAATTTAATATAACTATAATACCACTATTTCAAAATAGACCCATAACACCTCAACTGCATGGGACCAACAGACAAATGTGACTGAGTGGATCTGTGCCGACACAGGCAAAATTTTGCCAAACACGTTAAGAATTGCTTAAGTTTTATTCCTAATGATGACCAAAAGTTGTGTTCATTTTTATGGTTTGTATTCTGAGACTGAGTAATACAAAATTTCTTAAATTTCAGAAATGTTGAGACTGGTTTCTTCTCACTGTGAAAATTCATTGTGTGCTAGTTTCCCTGGTATCAGAAATCATTCTACACCATGACAACAGCTCACATTCTGGGGGATAGTACACTCAGATGCATCTCCTTTTCTATAAAATATGAAGTCAGCAGTTAAACTTGTTCTGCCATGTACTTCATGTGAGGTAGTGGTGGTTATAACTACTGAGTTTGGCTTTGGATGGACATTTATCTGGATGGACCAGGCAGTTCAGGTGAGACAGTACCATCTCCTGCCCACCCTCATTACCTTATAAAAGAAGAAACCTGAGCTGAGAGACCTCAAGTGACTTTTCAGGTCATAAGAAACGAGTAAATGGCAGTGTCAAACAAAGTAGGCCTTCTAACTTGAAAAAAAACATCTTTTTGTTTTACCACAGATAGAGACAAGCTAGCATTTCTTAATTCTTGAGAAAGTTCATTCTAATCTAGTAAGACATGTTTAAAAAATTATTCAAATGTAAGGATGGGAGAGAGGAGTTTATGTAATATTTAAGAAGGTGAGAGACCTTTGTGATCAGACAGACCTAAGTTTAAATTTCATTATCAAGCAGCATGACAACCTTGGGCAAACTACTGAACCTCTCAAAACAAGTGTTCCATCTGTAAAATGAGTATAAAATGAGATTATGTATATAAAGTTCTAGAATAGTGTTTGGTACACAGCATGTGCTCAATAAACAATCTTATTTTTATATTAAATTCATTATTTTAATTTGATGTTTTATTTACTCTTAAAAGAGTAATCTCAAACTAGTTTACATAAGTATTATTGTAGCCAGATATTAATATTAATATAATGTATTTTACATAATATTTGTTAGGATTATCACAGTGTTCTAAAAATTACTACTTAGGCTCAGATTTTATTTTCTATTATAATTTAAATGTATAACATCAGATTATTTATATTGTAAAGCTAAGGAGAAATCTTTTAACCTAAGACTGTCTTTCAGTGTCTACTTCAGTGTTGGATGTAGCAAATAATTTTTATGAGGATATTAAGATGGAGGGCTTTAGTCAATCTTTGCTGTCAGGGGTGGGGGTCAGAGCAAAATAAAGATGAGAATTAATGTTTTGTTGAAGAGAATGATGCTAGTGCTAGGGAGGAATTAACAAAACCTGGGACAAAGAGGCTAAAAATATCTAAGGATACAACATTTCAACTATTTACTAGGATTCAGAGCTAATCAGTGCAATGAGTAGGAAGTTCTCTTCCATTTTTTGCCGGAATGTGATGTTTAAAGGGAAGGAGAGGCTAGAGGTGAAGTAAATTTAAAATCCGAGGAATTATAAACTGCAGACCTGAAAATCTTCATGCTCCCTGTCTTTTAGTTCATTAATTATAGGTGATGAACTTTAAAAAGAATTAAGCCAGTTAGTTTTTAAGGTGCCAGTCTAAAAAGCTTAAGAGAGTAGCTGACAGCTCTGGAAGAATTTAGAAAACACTGTAATCAATTCTTAGATTATCCAAGTTTTGTTTTTTTTTTTAATTTCCTTATGCCGCATGAGACACCACGCTGGTCACTTCTGGTTTCTTCAAGTCCTTCATCTTCTGTGGCTGCATATTATACAACCAAAGAAAGAATTTTCTGTTTATAGTGTTCAACTGGTTTTTGTGGCAAAGGTCAAATAGTAATAAATTGAGAATTTAACTTCTATTGGACTAAAAGGTAAGGAAATGAATTTCTCTATCACCATAAATCTACAGAGGTGCTGGCCACGGAGTCTAAAACAAATGACCACTCTCCATGTCACATGTCAAACATGGATTGTTCACAGGTGGCTGGAGTGAACATTTGGCTCTTGGTTACATTTATAAGCAATCAGGGGTGCAGTTTTTTTCTCAAGTCTACTTGTTCCCATAGGATACTATCTGGCTTCTATACAGATTTCTTAAAGGTGATCAAACAACAGTTTGATACACAATTTAAAAAATCTCTTAGTGAACGTTTTACATGTGTATTGCAATAGTTCCCATGGCACAATATTTCTTTGTCATATATCACTCAAAATGGGAAAACAAAATCACACATGATTTATTCTGTAAGGATTGCTCCTTATTGCAGTGGTTCTTAAACATAACTGAATTTAGAATCACCTGGGACCTTTAGTAAAAAGTCAAATTTCCCTTCACCCTAGATTCAAAATGATTAATTCTTGAACAGCACTAAGAATCTGGACTTTTAACAAGAAGCCCAGGGATTCCTTTGGTTGGACAAGTTTGAGCCGTGTCTTCAATTGGCAGGCAAGGAGGTCTGGAAGGTGGATAGCTGATGAAAGTCAGTCACTTTTTCAGATCAGAAAACATACCACTGATCTCCTGAGCTCAGCCCTGCTCACATTGCTTTTGGGGATGATGACAGAGTTAAGACCATCCTGTAACTACAAAGCTTAAGGAAAGTGACACCAACATGTTTAGCACCTCATTCTTTGTTTTTGTCTGAGTAAGAAAACCAACAGACTCTGAAGCAATTACTTTAAAAAAATGTATGGACTTTTTGGTTGCACTAGGAAATACTCACTTTTTCTTTTTAAAAATACCTATGTGTAGGGACTTTCCTGGTGGCACAGTGGTTAAGAATCCACCTGCCAATGCAGGGGACATGGGTTTGAGCCCTGGTCTGGGAAGATCCCGCATGCCACGGATCAACTAAGCCTGTGCACCATAACTATTGAGCCTGCACTCTAGAGCCTGCGAGCCACAACTACTGAGCCCACGTGCTACAACCACTGAAGCCTACGTGCCTAGAGCCCATGCTCCACAACAAGAGAAGCCACTGTAATGAGAAGCTCGTGCACCACAAGAATAGTAGCCCCCGCTCACCGCAACTAGAGAAAGCCCGCACGCGGCAATGAAGACCCAACGCAGCCAAAAATTATAAATAAATAAATTTATTAAAAAAAAAAACCTATGTGTAAATGTAGCTTGGATTTCCATTGTGCTTTTCCTTAAGCTCTAAAGCAGTATAGATAAAAATTGAGTAATTCCCCAACCCAGGAGAAGACTATGAAATAGTAATGGGATCAGGTGAGAATAGGAGAAGTGGTTTTAGACATTTCTTTTCATTAAATATTTGAGATTAGACTAAATTAGATTAATGTTACAATTGACTAAAGATGACATTTCTTTTTAACTTGCTTTATTTTAAGAAAAAGTTTTAAATTTTCTCATATTTTTAGTTTCTCTTTGAAACTAAATTTGGACTGTATTATACTCCATCTTTCATCCTTATTTCTCTCTTCGTTCTTTTTTTCTTTACTATTTCTTATACTTCCCCTCTTGCTTCATACTTTCCTTTTCTTCCTCACCTAGGCACTCTTTCCATGTGTTCCTTCATCAACTTTGTCTTCTCTTTCAGTTTACTTAAGCATATGGCACTAACCAGCTAATCAGCTAGAGACCACCATTCATTCTGAAGATCAGTCTGTGTTCATAGGGATATGGTTATAAAAACTATTCAGGAAACCTGACCTTGAGGATGCTTTCTTTTAACTATGTTCACTTGAGTTGTTATTGAATGGATTGAAAGTATCTATCACAGCTCTCTTTTTATCTCCTCTAAGTTCATGTCTGGGTCATCCCAACAGAAATCTCTTCTTAGCTCCTAATCGTCCATGGGCTTTGTGTCACCCTCAGAGGGTGCTTTATTCTTGGTGGATGGAGTGGGTGGTGGGAGGTCCAGGGGTATTTGGGAGTTAAATTCCCATCCCCATACTTTCCAGTGTTCAGGCAGTAACTCTGTCATCACTCACCTTCCTCTTTCCTCGGTATCTTATTTTTCAGGTGTACATTAAAAATATCCTTTTATGGAAGAATTAGCTAATCCTTTGTAAACTAAATGCTAAGCCATCTTCTGCCATTGATGTTTCTACCTTGGAGCTTTCATGCCAGATGTCGTCTCCTTTTTTCTCTGGGCTTTTCAGTGTTGGTAATTCTAAGATTCGTAGATAAACATTGGGCTGTTAGCTGACCTGATTTAATTTCTTTATTATAAGCTCTGGAGTGCTCCCTTTATTATGCAGAATCTCATGCCAAACAGTCTGTCCTACAGAGGAAAGAAAATATTTGTGAGCAAAGCAGATGGCTCTAAAATAGAGCAGGGAGGAGCACGGAAACTCTTCAGAAATCGTCCATCAGGAAATGTACTATGACCCAGTCAGAATTATTTTCAAAGGGAAAGAATGAAAAGCAAAGTCTTTAGTGGCGTTTACTTCATTGGTGAAAAGATGGCTAGAAAACAAAGAATTTCAAGGAACTAAACAGTATTTGGAGGATGAAATTATTCAACAGGTAGTAACAATTTAAGATTTATTTTGAGGTTTAAATACTACATGGACCTTAACTGAATCTTTGAAGCTTCAAGGCCAGAATATTGGAGTATTTTAGAGCTTTCAGCTAGTTGCTTTCAGCTCATATCTAAGAGCCTGGATGAGCCTAAACTGTTTACATGGATCATAAAGTGTTTTATGGATGAATGGTCTGATCTGCTGCGAGACGAGGCCATATTCACTATTGTACATTTTGCCTATTTATCGTTTTTTGTAAGTCTTCAGACACAAAGTATTGGTGTTAAAAGATGTGAATTACAGAGGGCTATAAAGTTACCCAGCTGTTCTGAGAGATGCTTCATGTTGAGTGGATATTTGTTTCTTTAATCATGTAGAAAAAGTTGACATCATCGTGGTCAACCAACTTTCCTTTGTCTTTCTTATGACTGACTACTGACCTGTTGAAGACTGTAAGATGCATGAGTATTTATTTTTATTATTTGGTGAGCAATACTCGAGTTTAGTGTCTAAAAAATATAGTCATATACCTTTAACATATCCCATTGCAACAATTTTACTACCAACTTTTCCTTTTGTGGGCCGCTTCACATTTTTTCTTGTAAATTCCAAGATACAAAATATTAATCCATTTTTTTCCTCACCCTTAGGATGAACTAGCATTTGCTATCATACTCTGTAGAACAAAGATTCCACGACGCTTTTATTTTCTCCATTTACAAACTATGGGCTACCTTTCTTTCCTCTTCCCAAAATCTTTTTTTTTTAATCTTCCTTTAAATAAGCACTATTCTCTGACTTTTGCTTTCCTTACCACTTTTTTTTAAACCAGAAATTCAACAAAAGCTATATTAAAGAGAGGAGCAAATATATGATGCGTTATCCATTAGTAAACTGAGTCCACCAAATCTAAATTATATTGGATCATCTTAAACATAGCACAACAAATTTCTGTAGCTAGCATTTATATTTCCTGTCTTTAAATACACAGGTTATATAAAAAGTAGAATAATTAAATTATAAATTCTTTAGAGGAAGGGAAAAAAACCTAAATACTGTCATCAGTGAAACCATAAAACTGCAAGGAGCAAAGACTATATAGAGGTCAAGGGAAATGGAGCGTGGGTCATGGAGAGAAAATTCCCCAAAGGATCATATTTCAGACAACTGCTGTTTGAATAAAACCACTTCTGGGCACATGTTTAAAGTTTACCTCTACCTACGATTTCGTACAAGAGCCAGTATTGAGAAGGCTGCAGCACATAATAATAATAATAATAATAATAATAGTAATAATAACAATAATACTATTATCTCCATTTTACAGAATCAAAAATTTCAGTATCTTCTGTATCTATTAATCCTGTGATATCAAGTCTTTCAAGAATGCTCAGGAAAATACAGTGCAGATCCATACACATTCCCAGAAGGGGATGTTTCTCTTAATTTTCTCATTTTACAAATAGGGAAATCAAGGCACAGTAAGATGAAATGGAGCTGAAAGGGGAAGCCAGTGAGATGAGGGCTCCCCTTCCTGGCAGTGTCTGAACACGCATGTGCCTCAAGCCCTGTTGCTTTCCTGAGGTATGTTTTGCAGGTTAGATTCATTCTAATTCAAATGATTTTGCCAGACGTTCTGGTCTGTTGGCAAAATTACAGGGGGAATTTGTAATAAGACAATTGCCCAAATGGTCATTACAATATTGCTTTTCTGACCTCAGAGGGGTATTATACACAGAGGAATCTTTACCAAAACTACTGTGTGAGGTTGAATGAAACCGAGAGGCACTGGAAAGGAATGTGGCATTAAAACAAAAGGACTTTCAGTGACTCTCACTGCTTTCTGACTTGTAATCGCTTTTCTGTGGCTTCCAGACAGCTGCAAGAGGCCCCAGTAGCTTTACTGTGTGGCTGCGACGTGTGTGAATGGATTTCATGTCGTTCTGTGTATGAAATTTGTGCTTGCTCTGTGCCCATGGAAAGCTACACTTCTCGTATAATATCGGTGATTTTGTAAGTTTGGCTTCATGTTTTGTAACTTTAGAAAAAACTGCTAATAGAGTTTACGCCTTTTGGGAGAGTTTGCATTCTTACAGAACTCTGTACCGTAAGGTTATTTACTGAACATTCTTTATTACTAACTGAAATAAACATCTGTAACCACAGTTTGGCATCATGGCAATATTTAAAAATGGCATCAAGTTTTAAGAGGTGGAATGGAAGTTATAAACTCTCAAACAATTGAAAATCACTCAGCTGCCCTTTTAAATCTTCCTTATTAGATTAAGTTTCTTGTTTTATAAACATCTAACTTTTAACACTTTCGGGCTATTTTTAGTAATTTCAAAATCAGCTAAATCAGTAAAATTCCTATACAATTTGTATAAAATGTGTAGTAGAATAGCAAAACTTTTCCCCCCCAAATCTCTTAGATTTTTTTGTAATTATAAAGACAAGATCATTTCAGGGAATTTGTAAAACATATAATGTAAACAAGCAGAAAAAACTGAACCATAACTCATTTCCTACTCCGCTTCCCATTGTCAAACATTTGGACATAATGGTGTAGTTCCTTCAATTGTGTGTTTTTATTTAATGCTTGATATTATGGTATATATTTCTTTTCTTTTTTGCAACATATATATTTTCAAATCAGATAAAAAATTCTTTGTAAATATTCTCTGGTGTTTGCAAAGTAGTGCATAATTGAGCTCAAATACTGTGAACACAGCTCAAATGGAAAACAGTTTGAGGTGTGTGGTGTTAACCTGCCAAACAGTATAGCATAATGGTTTGCAGCAGAGCGTGTAGTTAGAAAGTCCCAAGTTTGAATCTAGGTTCTGTCACTTATTGTTAATTTGCCAAGTTCTTCTACATCTCTGAATGCCACCTATCCAGCCTGAAAAGTGGCAAAAACACTGTACCCACTTCACTTTTTTCCTGAGGATTCAATAATTGTAAAGGGTCCTGTAGAAGCAGGAGTTTTATGAGTACAAATATAAGGTTTAATTTTTCTCCATTCTCTATTCCCAGCTATGCTAGGCTGAATCTTTCTTTATTTCTCTTCAATATATGAGGCAGTTTTAACTCCTCTGTGGTTATTTTTAGCTATTGAAATGTCCATATAGTTCAGTTGAAAACTTCAGTCAACTTTTTCCGCCCAAGTTCAGGCTTGCCAATGATGGGGAATGTTCTACATTTCCACTAATCTAGTCTGGGAGCAAGGAGAAAGGACTAGGGCAAAGAACACAAGTCATTTTACTTAGCTTGGCTTTGAAATAGTCTTCTCATGCTCTTTCTCTGGCTAAAACTGGTTGACCACCATCAATGCCTTCATTGTGACAGTAATTCACACACTCGCTTCCTCACTGGGTACTCATGCACCGTTCTGACTGTGTCTGCAGATTTTCCCACTGCACAGTTTCTCTAACTCCATTTCAACTTCCTTCATTCCCTTTCAGCTCCTACCAATAGCTGACTGTTGAAAGTTTTTGGCTACTGGGATTCCCTTGCCTGGTAGACAAGACTCTTCGTGGGGTTGGAAGGGAAGGTGTTGAGGAGACACTAGCAGATAACTTCTTTGGTGTTTTCTTGATCAGTGTTACCCCCAAATAATAGTGCTGGCTGCTCCTCTGCCTGATAGCAATGTCACACAAACTTGCAGAGATGTGCCTATGTGGTTCTGCAAATTAGACAGACTTCTTCACACTTTCATTTGCAAATGGAAACATCCCAAGGAAGATAGACTGAAAATGTTTGGGGCTTGGAATCTATCAGATCTGACCCTCAGCCTTGGTCCTTCCACTTCCTACTTTCTAGGGATGTGACCTTTGGCATATTGCACAAACACTATGGTAATCAATTTCCTAAATTCCTCAACTGTAACAAGTAAATAAGAAAGGCCAGAGCGTTGGTATAAGGATTAAAGGATACATAGTATTCTAATTCCATTACGATGTCTGTAGTTTACTTCTTCCATCTCCTTGTTCATTCTACAAAAAGGTGTGCAACCTAAGTTGTTCTTGTCTTTTTTTCTTCTCTCCTCTCCTCATTTTTCCTTTCTTTCCCTTTTCCTTTCTTTCTTTTCCCTCCCTCCCTTCTTTCCTTCTCTCTCTCTCTCTCTCTATTTCATCTGTTGTTGGGAAGTAGAAATAGAAAGGTGCTTCGGTATATGTATAAATGAAATGAGTTGGGGGATGCCAGGAGGGCAGTGAGAATACCATTACACTATGATAGTCAATTGTCTACACTTGATGGGCCCCAGTCACAAAAATTTCCATGCCTTGACTGGAGTCAGGAGCTTTATGGTTTTCTTTCTTTGATGAAGTGTAATGATTGTAGAGGTGTACAGAAAGAGGAGTTCTGTCTCATTTAATTTGTAAGGGCATAACTTCAAGATCAAAGAACATGGTGGCACAGGCTAAAAATTTATTTCAAGTGAGGAGTATAAAATTCATATGAATAAATTCATAGACAGTCATATATAGTTTTCAAATAATTCTTGAAGTTTACAATTTCTCTAGTTATACACAATTCAGAATCCTATGTTCATTCACATTAATTTTTATAAGAAATATGTATGGAAGAAGTTTGAAAATTAAGAGTGAGATTAAGTCCCCAATATTTCTAGACATACATTAAGACTTGTATTAATTAGCTTCAAAATTCATTTTTGACAGAAAAATCCAAGCTGGAAGTTATTTTAAGTTGCCAAAATAACTGTACAGGCACTAAAGTTTAGCATTGTTTCCTCTGAGGGAAAATGATGCTTAGTGGGTTTGATATAATTGTGTACTGAGAAATGCAAAAGCAGGGAAGTGGGTGGGCAGAATGCAAAGTGGGAAGGGGGATGATAAAGAGAAGAGAGAATTAACACATAGCAGAAGCATTCAAGCTTTAACTTAAATACAAATGATTTTCAGCCTGTTCTAGAATACAAGGGTGATAGTCATAATTGCCCAGCTGTTGGAGAGTTCAGCAGCTGCCCATAAGTGACTACACAGATATGGAGTTTTTTTGTCTTTTCTTATGTGACTCTGGGTTGTGCGTGATATTATCTTACCCCAGAATGGACAGAGGAAGAACGATGTTCTGTGAAAGAGATTTAGATAAATCAAAGGACCAAGAGAATTGAACTCCTTCTTGACCTCATTTTGTTGAAATGTTTATTCAGAATGCGATTAACTATACCTGTCTCATTAACACCATTTAGAATATTCCAAGTCTTGATTTTTTAATTGCCTTAAGCCATGTACATTTTGAAGGAAATATTCAGTTGTAAGTGGTTATTTTTCCCTCCAGTGACCTAGTGAAAAAAGTGAAAATGTAGTACGAATTTTTTTCTTTTATTTAAGGTAGTCAGTGCTTTATTTCTTGCAGTCCGCACAGTTTTAAAAATTGAGATGTAGTGAAGGGATGCTTTATTAAGAAAGTACAATGGAAATTGTAAAATAAGCCTCATATCTGAATTTTAGAGCTACATGGCAAGCATATATCATGGGCTAAGTGCTACATGGAGGTATAATAATTAATGTAGAGTGCTGCTCTGGGGCAGAGAGCCTAACTTCTCTGTTGTCCAAGCCTTTAAGATACCATCTAGTTACATTCTGAGGTCCTTTTCCACTGAACTGCTTTTGGATTTCCTCCCTTATAATTTTCTTGCTTCTACTCCTTTGCTGTTAAATCTATGGGCATCTTTGCCTTGAAACAAAGAATAAGCAATTATTGAGCACTTACTGTGTGTTGGAGATGATGCTATGCACTTCTCTTACAGTTATCTCCATTAATCCTCCAAGAGACCTTGGGAATTTTATTATGATTATCCCCATTTTACAGATGATGAAACTGAGGAGCAGAGTGGATAATGTGGATAAAATTTTAAAGCTTGGAAGATTGCAGAAGTAGGATTCAGACTCTCTTCTCCTCACCTGGTCAATGCTTAATGTTGGCCTAACATTCACTCTGTCCTCCTCTCCTTGCTTCCTTGGTAATCACATTCTGGTTCTTGGTCTAAAATTAATTATGTTATTCCAAAATATGTTTTTCCAGAGCTATCTTCTCCTGGAGTTCTAACATCATACATGCACTTGCCTGGTTGATACCTCTACTTGGATATGGATTAGGCAGCTACACATAACTAGTCAAAGCAGAAGCATTTTTTACTAGTTCCCTATATCCCACAAAGAACGTCTGTCTTTCCCATCTAAGTCACAATCTTCCTTCCACTTGCTCAGATCAAAATGATTGGTATTTTTTTTATCCCTGTCTTTTTCTCATCCTCATATTTAATAAATCAGCCAGCACTATCAATTTTACTCCAATATATTCCAAATCCCCTTACTTTCTCCAGATTTGGTATTGCCACTTTAGTCCAAGATTTCATTGTGTTTCACCCGGCCTAGAGCAAGAGTCCTCACATAGGTCTCCTGATTCTACTACTGCCCCCTAATATATCTATTATTTTCAATTAATCAGTTACAGTGATGATTCTAGTACGGAAATTACATTATTAAACATCTCTACAGTGAATTTTCATTACAATTAGGATAAAATAAAAATTTGTATTCATGACCTTCTGGTCTGAATTACTCTTGTTATCATTCAGATCTTAGCTTAAATGACACTCAGGAATACTGTTCCTGACCATTCAGGATAAAAGTAGTAACCCTGTTACTTGCAAATGACTACATTTCCTGATAATTTTTCTTATGCATTTGCTTTTTTTTTGTTTTTTTGCTCAGTGTAATAGAGCTTCCATGAGTCATGAGCCTCTCATCTTGGTTATATCTGCAGCCATATGTACTTAATGAATATTAGTAACAGACACACACATCCAAACAGAAAAAATTTATGTCATCACATTCTAAAATCCAATCATTTAGCCAATATGCCCTATTGTGAACTGTACACATCTTTGCATATTTTCTTGGAAATATACTTTTAGATGTGGAATTGAAGCAAAAGGTAACCGTATTTTAAGTTTTGGTAGATATTTAAGAATTGTTCCTCAGAAATTTTTATGAGTGCTTACCAACAGTGGACGAGACTTTCCATCGCTCTGTTCTCTCATCAACCCTTGGTATTGTTAATTTTTTTTTCCCATTTGTGCTCATCTGAAAGGTAAAAAATGGCATTTTAGTATTGTATAAATTTGCATTTATTTCATTAGTAGTTAAATTGAACATCATTTTAGAATTTAAATGCCATTAACTTTTCTACTGTTATGAATTCCCTGTCATATTATGATACCTGTTTTTCTATGTTTCTTTTTACTATTGATGTGTAAGAGCCCTTATATGTATTGCAAATTTAAAGTTTTAACTGCTTTTAATTTTGATTTTACCCTTATTAATGTTGCTTTTGTGCTATATAGAAGTTTTAATTTTTATGTAATGATATTTACAAAGTTTTATTTAATTATTTTCCTTAGTGTTTGGTCTGGAAAGCTTTTCCCAATGCTTTAAACATATCAACAAAAATTTTGTTTTATTTATTTTAAAGGTATAGTTTTTATGTTTAAAATTTTTATTTGCCTGAAATTTATTTTGGTATAAAAAGTAAGGTAGAGAATTGGCTTCTTTTATTTTAAAAAATTAAAAATAAAGTCAGTTTTTCCAGTATCAGTTTTCTTCCCACCGTCTTTTACTGACAAATTTTTCTCTCATTTTTTTTCACATTCTATATTCCCATGCCTACTTGGGTCTATTAGTATATTCCTTATTCCAGCATATTCCAAATAATGTTCTTTGGAAGATAATTTTAGGAATTCTCTTTAGAATGATTTCATGATCATGTAAATTTGGCAAATTTAGGTTATGTAAATTTAAATAGGTTTCTATAGAGCAGTACTCCTCAGATTCTTTAATATGCTGAAATTCATTGTAAATCTCTAAGAGGTGAATAAACAAGGTCGCATTGTTGATGAATATTTGTCCAATGAAAACTTTTTGAGAAGCACTTCAGTTGCACATAATTTGGGAAACTTGATCTGTTCTTTTTATTGATCTATGTATAAGCCAGTGCCACAATCTTTTAATTCATGTACCTTTATATCTCACCATTTTATAAGGCATAGTTTTGCTCATTAGTATCTTTTTTCAGAATATGAAAGATTTCTTCAAGTGTTTGCATACCTCTCATAGAATGAACATTTTATTTATGCTTCTATAAGATTGACTTTGTCTGATTTTTTTCCTTTCTTTCTTCTTCTTCTTTTTTTCTTTCTCTTTTACCATTTCCTTGTCTTTGCTTAAGTTTAGAGAAAGGAGGATCTCGGGCAACAGTAAGATTTTCCAAAGGCTAACCATGACTAATCTGAGATTAGTTCTGATAATTCTTATTAAGAAGAAATAAACCCCCCTGAGAGAGAAAGCAGCTAATCAGTAAGAAATGAGCAGACTAAGACAATTTGACAATCAGAATCCTGAAGTGTGAGAATAAGTGAGCAGGATTCAGAATTGGATAACAGGAAGTTGTTAATAATAAGTGAGGCATGTGTCTCAAAGTATATCTTAGTCATTTTTTATTTTCCAAGGTATTCTAAAATTATCTTTGAAACCATGCTAAAGTTTCAACTTTTAAAGAAAATTATAATCTTGGTTTAGAAAAAAAGGTAGAAAGTTGATGTTGAGATTAGATAGACTTAGCTGGGCAGAGCATCGCTATCTGATAGCTTAGGGAAATATGTACCTTCATTTTAAAATCTTACTCTATGCACTTGTATGACAGTGGAAAAATTAAGACACCTGAGGTCAATTTGCTAGGGTTCCTGAACTTGAATCAAGAAAACATGGGTTTGAATCCTGACCTGCCACTAGTTGTGTGACTTTGCACAAGTCACTTAGGCTCTCTGATCTTCCCACCTCTACCGCCATGGTGTGATGGAGCCTGCTCTTAAGACAGAGCTGATTGTGAACATCTCCTCCAGCTCCACATTTGGTGACTTTATGCTTATGGTAGCTTGATTGACCTTGGTGGGAATTTGTGCAACATGGAAAGTGACGCATGCTACAAATCAGGGTACTTTTGTGGTTATTGTTGTCCTTGCTGTTTTCAGAGAGGCTGTATGAGCACACTTCCATCTGTATTCCATACCAATTTTAAAGATTTGTTGGAAAATTCAAAATGATTTCATAAATATGGAATAGTATTGTCAATTAATAACCTTGCTCTACTGAAGACATTACATAGAATTTTATCTCTGAATATCTCTTTGAAGACTGAAAGTAAAAAGCTACAGATCTCTGAAAAGAAAAAAAATTTAGAGCATACAACTGTCAGTCATTCAATTTTGGCTAATTTTGGAAATATTGTAAGTATTTTCATAAAGTAGGTACTCTATACATGCTTGTTTTTATATCAAAATGAAAAAAAATGAGTTTTGTACAGTGTATTTCTTGAAATTTCCCCTAATTGTTGTGGTTGAGGCGTAGAAAACTAATGAGAAGAGTAAATCCTATCCTAAGAAAGATCACATAATGCCTTTCAAAATTTGATGCCAGTGTATTTTAGATTTTTCACTCTAGTTGACCATGGACTATATAATGTCATACTGCTTTCATAAAGAAATCTTTGAGTCATATTCCCAACTACTTTCTGACTTTGACCACTCTAGATATGTTAATGGAAAGCCAAGTGACAGTTCCAGTCAGACACTAAATACTTTATTATGTAGTGGAAAGGACATTGAATTCAGTTAAGAGAGCTGGGTTCTAGCCCTTACTGTAGCCTGAATGAGAAGGTGGCAGGAAAAGTAGTTGTGAGGGGAGTTTTATCTCCACTTTGAGCAGAGACCTGTCTCTAGTACTATTAGACAAAATGTTTCTTCCCTTCTCATCCCATCCACCTTACAAACCATTTCATTGACATGCCACTTCTCAAGAATCTAGAACACAGCTTGTATGGGCCGAATGTTGGAAGTGCTCAGCTTATAGAGAGAGAATTCATGATATGTTTGGCAAAGATGTAAAGAAATCAGAAAATAAATTTTTGAGAGATCTTTACAGTGAAAAGGTGGAAGCCATTATGGAATTGTTAACCTAGCTGTCACACCAACTATACTGATTGTATTGATCAATTTGAGAATGGTAAAGTTGCTTTCAGAAAGTTCTTTCCTGAGGTATTGGTTTGGGATTTGCTCCAAGTTTACTGTTCTTAGATAGCATTTTAAATTAGTCCTTTATTTTTATTCAACTTCATTTTTGAAAACAGGGAAATTGATATCTATTGCATAAGAATTTTATTTAAATATACCTGATAATATAAATATATCCAGTGTGTTAGAGATGAGAACTTTAGCCTGATTAAGTCATCTGCTTAAGAAAAGTCTATTTCATTGCCCTTTAGTGACATTTGATTAGTTAAATGTGTCTTGATGGGTTAGAAGAATTTTTTTAAAAATAAACCATAATGTTTAGGATCCATTCATCACTTTTATTTTTAATTTTTTTAATTTATTTTTTTTGGGGGGGTACCCGCACCGCACAGCATGTGGGATCTTAGTTCCCCAAACAGGGATAGAACCTGCGCTCCCTGCACTGGAAGGGTGGAGTCTTAACCACCAGACCGTCAGGTAAGTCCCTAGAGGAATTTTTTAAGAATTGCCCTTGTATTAACATTTTAAGATTCTTGAAATTATTGATAGAATCAAAATTTTAACCACAAATAATAAGTCAAGTTTTTTTTTTTTTTGTCTCTTTAAGTAAGTCTGCCCATGGTTCAATGTTTTGTTGTTGTTGTTTTTAAGAGCTTGAACTTTAGCCAGACTAATTTTTGGTTTTTTGGTATAAGCAAGAGAAATTAGTCAAGGGGCCACTATGAAAGAGAGAGGAAGAACCAAGAAAGGACAACTGAAAAGTAGCTGGACTTCTATAGTCAACAAAAATGCAAATGCTAATGATATTGACAAATCTCTAATTAACTGGGTGACAATTTTTATATAATTTTCATCCACTTACTTTGATGAAATATCACAGTGCTCTTAATATTAAACACAAGTAAAATATATACTTTGATATTACAGTGGATAAAGAGCCAAGTTTTGAATTAAAATACCGACTGTGAAAATCAAACTCAGTTTAGGAAGCCTTATACTTAGAAATAAATTTTTGGTTTCATAAAATTCTGCCCGTATAAGCTAATTTAATTTGATACTCAAGAATCAGTGTTATTTTACTTTGATAATTAAAGTCAGTGTTAAAATAATATGAAAGATCTAATTATCCCTTGCCTTTGATAGCACTGCTAGAATACTCAGAACACATCCTACCAGGAAGCAGGAAGTACCGGAAATCCAACAGAAGGGCTGGTTTCTCTAAGATTGCAGGGTTTTAATGTTGTGTGTATCCTGATATTGGAGGAATACAGGATTTCAAACTCTCACCTTATTTGCTTACCACAAAGAAATATTTTAAGTGTACTGTTAATGCCTTTAAAAAAAAAATATATATATGTATATATAACAGCAGAAGGGGAGTTGTTTTAGTGGGTAAAATGTTAGAAATTTTACTTCACATCTTTCCATGTCTACTGACCCTTTTGTTAAATTCTCATCTCAACCATTCCATATTCATTCCCTGGTGAGAGCTTTTTTGTCTTGTTAACCCCTTTATTGGTAGTGTCTTTGCTGCTTACCTATATCCATTTTTCAGAAGTTTTCTCAGAGTACCCCAAGACCTTTCATGACCATTCCAATACATACTGCAATTTCCTGCCCCTCAATATCTTTAGGAGGTAGAGTCTGTTACATTCATCTTAGCAAGAAATAATCATAAGGTTTTATAGCAGTATTAAAATATTTTCCATCATTAAAATAAATTGCAAAATGTTATTCATAGCAGTTTACAAAGATTTTTGTTGTTTTAAACTTCTTGCTTTAAATCTAGAAATTCACTCATTTATTCACAATTTGACATACACTTTTAGACTATATATCTCATATATCAAGCACTGTTGTAGGTACTGGGAACACAGTGGTAAATGGAAAGACTTCTTCTATATTCTTATTTATACGGAGAGATGAATAAGTAAACAAATGAAAATTATCATAGCTTATGACAAGGAAGGAGACAAGCAGAATAATAGACCATAAACAGGCGGGGGATTATTTTTCTTTTTCTCCATTTTACAGATAAGAACATAGGAGCAGAGAATAGTTAACCACATGTTGATGGCCCCTGGCCAGCTGGGATTAGCCCAGGACTATTGAAGTTTAAAACCCATGCGTGTTCCTCTACTATATGCTACCACTAAAGAAACTTCATTAAATATATATTTTAGTGGCACTAAACTGTGATCTACGGAATTTGAGCTAAACTGTTTTTTTAACCTTCAAGTTACTGTTTAGAAAAATCATCATTTATGTTTTTAGCTCATAGAACAATGTATCAACAAAACAGAAACAATCATATAGTGATATTCTGGCATATAGCAGAGGTGCCTTCACAAAGCAATGGCAAAAGGACTAACTATTCAGTAAATAGCGCTGGGACAGTTAGTTATCCGTATGAAAAAAAAATCTGACTCGTACCTGACATTATACACAAAAATAAATTCCAGAAGGAGTAAAGATAGAAATTTGAAAACCATAACTATAAAATTTTAGAGAAAAATATGAGCCTTTCTTTGTAATGTTAGGGTAGTAAGGGATTCTTAAGTCACAAAAAGCACAAATGATAAAGGAAAATATTGATAATATGCCTACGTCAAATTTTTTAAATAAAAAAATTTAAGCCACAGACTGGAGAAAATATTTGTAAGAAATACAACTGAACAAAGAGGTAGAATCCAAAACTGATAAGGAATTTACATAAACAAATAAGAAAAGTGGAAACAACTCATCGAAATATGGGCGAAGGATATGAACAGGCAGTTCACAGAAGAAACAAGAATGACTAGTTAACACATGTAAAGATGCTCAGCCTCACCAGTACTCAGGGAAGTGTGAATTGTAACCATAGTGAAATACATTTTGACCCATCAGATTGGCAAATAAATAACAATGACAATATCAAGATTGATAAGAACATGAAGAAACAGTACGTCTGTCCAAGATAGTATATCCTATCCAAGAGTGTGAATTCTGCAATAATTTTGGAGAGCAATTTGGTAACTTTTTGTAAAATTGACCAAGAGCTAGCAATGACTTAACAATTCCTATTTTAGGTATAGACCTAGAGGAAACTCTTGAATATGGACTGAAACAAACAAACAAACCATGTACTTGAATGGTTTTTGTAGCATTATGTGCAATGGTAAAATATTAGAAACAAAATCCATCAATAGAAGAGTGGATGAATAAATTGTGAGTTATATAGATAATGCATAACCAGTTTGTATGTACTGACATGGATTAATTTTAAAACATAATTTTTAGGGAAAAAAGGCAAGCTACAATATGATGCTATATATGTAAATAAAAGGACTCTCTATATATGGTTATTAGATACACACAGCTGCTGAAAAATATGAGATAGAAATATAAACCTGAACTGGAAAAAGCACTTCTGGGAATGGGAGAGGGCTATAAAAGAGGTACACTTATATCTGGAAAACTTAGTTTCTTAAAAAATCTAAAGTAAAGATAATAAAATATTAACAGGTGTTAAGTCTGCATGGTGAGTACATAGGTGTTCTATTTCTGTACTTGTCTGTACATTTGAAATATTTTATAACAAAAATATTTCATGATTTCATATTTCCTGATTTCTTAATTCTCCCTAGCATTGCATAGTCATGACTTTATCATTTAGCTTTTTATTTCTGTAAATGGTACTTATTTTTTCCTCACTCCATTATATAATGGTAATGGTGCTATAAATGGAATTTTTCACTTAAAAAAAAGTAAACAAAAAAGTATATGTATATATATATATATATTCATATACTGAAAAATGGCTTTTATTTAGTAAAGAAACATATAGTGGAATCTTTTCAGAGACTATTGAGGATATTGTAGACCATGGTTGTTTAAGATACAGTTGCAAGGCGACTATAAAAACTGATGATGACCATGATTATTTTCCCTGCAGAGGTATGAAGATCCTTGAAGAAAATCTACCTTCTCTGTTCTCATGGGTAATGCTGCCAATATAGAGGTTAAGGTTGCCCAGGTCGTACTCTGGCTATATAGCCACAGCTATGTTGAGGCCAGTGATAGGGGGACAGTGGAGTCAATTCCCCCCCGTTTGCCATGCCTTCTCCCCATATTTGGATAACCTATTCTCCACTGTGCGCATCATTCTTGAGGTACCTGGTGCTCTGATGCTAACCAAGTATCAGCTCCTTAGATGGCTTTCAAGGCTCCACGTGAGCTGGCTTTGCTTCATCCTTCAGCTTCATTTCCTGCTGCTGCGCCCTGCAGCGGTTCCTCCCTGTGTACCAGCCTGCATTACTCCCTCATGCCTGTGCTTGTGTTTTCCCTCTGCTTCGAATGCCTTCTGCGCTCTCTCTCCTTCTTCCTTTGGCCAATTCTCACTGTCTTTCAAGACCTGCCCTAGACATCATCTTCTACATTTATTCTTGAACTCTGCATTGAGCCTGCATTTCAGGTTGTTCTTAGGGCAGCAGCAGAACTTCAAGGAGGTACCAACCATAGGTTTTCATATGAGCTGATGAGAATCTACAGAGAAAATTTCCCTGAAATTCCTGAGTTGAGTATGGTATGGGAGGAAGGAATGCATCCCATGCATAGATAAGTAGCAGAGAGAACCCCAGAACCTGAAAGTGCTCTATAGATAGAAGTGAGAAATACTTCTAATTACATAGAGGAAAAATAGGGCCACTGTCCCATCCCCATTCCATCTCATACCTGGGTACCTCTAAGTCCTCTAAGAAATCGGTCAGAAGCCCAGAGAAAATGGAGAAGGAGACTAAATATAGACTGATCTGTGCTATTTGGTGTAAGGCAGGCATGAAAACAGAAACTAAGCATTAATAGAGCAGTTTCAAAAGTTTTAGCTGTTTAACCCTTGACTTTGTGGACTGATAGTCTATATCCTAAAGTTCTATTTCGATGTGGAGATTGAGTAGTAACATCCTTTGAGCTGTGTCTGCTTCCTCCTTCACACTCCCCTCCCCACGACCAGCTTGATTCTTCTACCCTGTAATGCCGATGGTAGCATTAGATTCCCCTGGACTTCTTTTATTCTTTATTTTAATTTTCAGAGATCTAAGTGATTCCTTTAATATTCTAATACAGGGATCTTTCTCTTTATAAAATTTTATTTCTTCTCAGTTCTGTCTCTTAACTGTATATCCAGACACAAATCTATGCCATAACTGACGTGAACCAGGAACTCCAAAGTGCGTAAATTGTCAACTTTATTTTTCTGGGCAAGCAGAGTTTCACATTATACTGTCTTGCTCAGAATTCCTTGTTGCTAATATTATCAAGTCATTCAGAGAAGTGGAACATTGGAACCGTAGAAATCAAGACAGATCTTAACACCAGTATGAGAGGTCATTCCTTTGCCACGTCTCTTTAATATGTCCTGGAGACTTCATTGGGTACAATTTACCTCTTTGAAAAGACCCTACCAAGCATTTTGACACAAAGCAACATGAATGAACGAATTAGACCAGAAAGCTATACTTTGTCTTCTGAGCTATTTCAAGTTCAAAATGTTTAGTACAAAATAGGAAATCATAAACATCTTTCAGTGGCCTAGTTATTGATGGTCAGCCTTTTAGAATCCACAGAGCTCTGTTTATGGCAGACCAGCTAGAGATGAGAATGAGATTCATTCTCATACCACAAGGTACATGGTGAAGCCTGGATTTTCTTGGATAAAATTATAAAGAACCTGACTTGACCCCAAATTATCTTTGAAGTTGTACAATTACATGGAGACATTACTGAACTGTATTTGGGGCAATTTTAGACTTCACATAATACTGGGATTTAAACATTATTTGAGATAAAAGATTTTTTCATTTCTAGTGAAGAGGTAGGTACGTGGTATGTTTAGATGTCATTCACATAAGGCTGTAGGTCACAGAGCTACCTTGTAGCATAACCCATTGCATTTGGAAATGGTGGTCTGGCAGAACAGTTGTATGCTGAGAACTGTGTAGTACACTGACGCCATCCTTCCAGAAGCCCATGGCTCTTCGTAATTGTCTGTACCTGTACCTCAGACCACAACCACTATTGTTTAGTCAGGCTACATGCCTGGCCAACACCTGTAAAAATGAGCACTTCAGGAACTAATAACATTAAATTTACTTTGGAAGAGTCAGTTTTAATGAAATTTATAACGCCTGAAAATATTTGCAACAATGTGCTTCAATTTAATTGTATTGTGCTTCTGATATCTCAGAAGGAATAGGTCTGTTAAATTATCTTCTGTTTCTTATGATAAGATTATGGTAGTGATCTCTGTCTCATGAAATTCCTTTTGTTTTCAGCCTTTGAATCTAGACTACGTTAAAGGTACATGTGGATCTCTTCAGCAACTTTTGTTTAATTAGGTAGAGCTTTTAGTTCTACTAGATCAGTGACATTGATCAAAACATATAGAATCGGAGTGTTTGGTAAATATTACTCTGAGTCTGTCCTTCTTCATCTGCGTATCATTAGGAAATCTTTTATGAAAGACTGTTCAAGTGTATATCTAGTAGATATTTTTAGGTTAAAATTGACACCCCGTTGATGAAATGAAATGACTGTTGTAGGCCTATTGATGTACTTTTCCCAGGATCCACAGCAGCCTAAATGCTCTTTCACATGTGCCATCTTCCTTGTCAGGATACGCAGGGTCTTCTGATTTGCTCTGGGATTACTCCGTGATTCACTTATGTGCTTAGCTTGGCATTTCCTTGATTACACACATATAGAGGGACTGTGTTGATTGTAGATGAAAGGAGTAAGAGAAACATATGTTACGTGAAAGGGTCACAGATTAAGTTGTCCAGAACTGCTGAGTGTTTGGAGCATTGGGCTTATGTCTCTGTCCAGTGCCCTAAGGTGCCACCTCCTATTTGACATGGCCTTTACATGTTCAAAAACATGGGTCATGACCTTCTTCTGCCTCTATTTTAGTCAAGACATAGAGTCCTTTAAGTAGCCAAGAAAAACTAGTCTTAGAGCTCTCCCTTGACTACTGCATTAAAGGGAAATAACATTTGAGCTAAGTATAAATGGCTTTCTTAAAGTTACCATCAAATAGTTTTCTATTGATTTGGGATTTTTTTTCACTGAACCACTCTTTGGCATGTTGGGAACAGAAGGTGTTTCATGCACTATTCTTATGTACTTTTCTGATAAATAGGAAAATCTCAAACTATTTGTATTAGAAGAGACAACATATGGCAACACGTTTAAGATTGATGCCATTATTCAAGAGGCCATTTTCATGCATTTTAAAGGAGCTTGTCTGTACTTTAAAAGTAATATCCACAGAGGAAGACTATTATTCACATTAAGAAGGGAAACTCATTGGGGAGTTGCTGAATTAAATCCAGTGATGAACAGGGCAGGATCGAGGGAGTCAATGGAGGGAGAAGCCAAACAAGGTTCCCAGGGCCCAAGAGAGAAGAAAAATGTGAGACCAGAATTCAGGACTAAGCAAAGTCAGGTAGAAAGGGGTGTTTACAAACTTTGTTGTGCATGAGAATCATCCAGAGCAAATGTTAAAAATACAGATGCTAAGAGCCCACCTCTGATCCACTAAATCTAAACTTCTGGGTTGAGATGGATGGATTTCTATTGTAGGTGATTTTTTTTTTTAACCTCTAGGTAATTCTGATGAACAGTAAAGTTTGTTAAAACCTGGATTGGATCATCAGAAGTCTCAGGTATATTAGGTGAGTTTTAAAGTACTTCTCTGAAGAAGTGAGCAGTGTTTTTTATGAGTATGTCCACAACCATCCAGATGAGAAAATTTGGCTCCAAGGGTTGCTAGGAGTAGTGTGGATTGTACATTGTGGAGACCAAGCTACAGATATAAAAAGAAGTGTGGGAATCAAAATGATTAACTGTCTTGCCTAGGACTTAATTACTAAGTCCTCCACTGCTTCCAAGGTCTGAAAATATACTGAATTGGACTTCAAGGTCAGAAAATTATTTTGAATATTTGTTCTGCACTAACTCAGTTGTTTGTGACGTTAAGCAAGTCATTTAACCATTTCAGCCTCATTTTTTTCTCTTCTATAAATGGGATAAAAATTCCAACCTTTCTCATTAAGTAGGAGAAATTACTTTGAAAATTCTAAATTTTCATCTAATGGAAGTTTAAGTGGATTAAAAATGTAAACCCTAAAATGTAGATGTGTAAAAATATAAAGTATTAATAATTTTATATAACTGACCTTGCCTTTGCTTTGAAGACTCAAATCTTCAAAGACTAAATAACTTCTTTCTCACATTCCAGTATATTCAGTCTGATCTATTTTCTACTCACAAACATATACTATTATCTCAGGCACTTTATAGTTCAAAACATAGGCATGTAAAGGAAAATTCTTAACTGTCAGTGTTCGTTCCCCTTCCTCTTTCTATTTTTTTTTTTTTTTAGGGGCATCTTGAACAAGAGACGCTTCTGGAACAGTGTGGGCAGTAGGTCAGGGGCTTTTCCCCTCTGAGTTACCTTTCACACTATTGCTAGTCTCTGCCACAGTTGGGCAAATTCCTGTATCTGCTAGTTTGGACAGGTTTCTGTATCTGCTGAGGTGTGGCTGGTCACACCTTGTCACTGGGGGCATTAAGCTGGCAGTGACACGTGTTGTGATGCATGGGCAAGACTCTGAGGCTGTCCTCAGGTCTTCCCTCAGCCTTCAGTACTCTACTGTGCTCATTCCCTCTTATGGGCAGCAATGCACTGAAGCTGGAGTGTTTTAGGACAAGGTCTCCAGGAAACAGACCTTGAGCCAGGGGTTTGAGTGCCTATGAATTCTTAAGGAAGTACTCCCAGAAGAAACTGATAATGAAGCGGGGAAGCAGGATATGGAAGGGTATAAAAACAAGCAAGAGTCCAAGGTCAGATAAAGTGCTAGTATCAGCCTGATTTTGCAGGAGTTCTGGAGCATAAATTATACCTAGTGCTTCTTTCATCTTGCACCAAGGGAGCTGGGCTTTTTCACTCCTGCTTCAGTTATTGAATCAGTTACATTTGCTGCAAGGCTGGGGTGGGGAGTGGGTAGTTGATCATAAACTCCCTGGCACTGCCAGCAGGGTTGTTCTCATAACCTGAAGGTGATCCCCTGTAGAAGATCATAGATGCAAATTTTTGGTAGAGCAGCAGAGCTAAAGGGTAGATGCGTAGAGCTGATGGGATCTGAAAGTATTTGGGCAGGGGACCAACTGTGTCCACTATTGTTCACCTTGCACTGCTTTACCATTAAGTTGAAAGGTTTTTAAAAAAAATTGGTTGGCTATAATCTGTATGGAAAAATTTGTAAGAGGGCATGGTGTGACAAGTTTTAATCCCCACTGGTATAGTTGGGTCAACGACCAAAACTGATGCTCATAATCTCCTTCAACACGCATTTCAAACTCACGCTCAGCTAGCATTTCTGCTGTTCTAGTAGACAGCCTAATGGGGTAAACCAGAACATCATTTGAGGAGCCTGAGCTCTGGTTTCCCTCACTTAAAGTTGCTGTAATTTTGTTCAGTCACAGTTAAACCTTGTCAGGAGTTGCTGCCATAAACAGGTAGTCCACGACTTACTGTGATTTGACTTACAATTTGTTGACTTTACAATGGTGTGAAAGCAATACACGTTCAGTAGGAACTGTACTTCAGATTTTGAATTTTGATCTTTTCCCGGCTAGCGATACGCGGTACAATTTTCTCTCATGATATTGGGCAGCAGCATTGAGCCGCAGCTCCCAGTCAGCTACCCAGTCATGAGAGTAAACCACTGGTAAACTTTGAATCATTCTGAACCCACACAGCCATTCTGTTTTTTACTTTCAGTATAGTATTCGACACATTACATGAGATATTCATTCAACACTTTATTATAACATACGCTTTGTGCTAGGTGATTTTGCCAAACTATAGCCTAATGTGGGTGTTCTGAGCACATTCAGCGTAGGCTAGGCTAAGCTCTGATGTATGGTAGGTTAGGTGTATTAAGTGGATTTTCAACTTTAAATATTTTCAACTTATGGTAGGCTTATGAGGACATACCTCATTGTAGGTTGAGGACAATCTGTACTTCCTGTATGATCAAGTAAGCAGATATTAGGTGACACTCCAACAGATAACAAGTGTATACTCTGGACAAAATACAAAAGAACAACTACCTGAAGGCATTGGAGGAAATTTGAAAAATGGAAGATTTTGAAGAGGAGTTAGAAGTTTGGTGAAGGGAATAGTATGGATGAAAGAGTTTTCTCATTTTCATAGCTTCTAGCCTGCAGGCAGGCCTCTTTATGTACCATACAGGGAATATAAAACTGCCACAGAAAAACCTGGATTTTTTCTGGCCTGAAAAACTAGAGAACCTGGTTTGAGGCAACCACGATAGCTGGTAATGTAGGAGGGGTCACAGAAAGGAGGGAGCCAGAGACAGGAAAACCCAAATTTTCTGTAAATTTTGTGTATAAACTCTAAAAACCTCTAGATAACTCCCAAATCACATAAGGTTGGGGAAGAAAAAGCTGTCATATTTAGGAAAAAAACAAAAGAAAACAAAACAAACTGAACTAACATTTGAGCTGCAGCTCAGAGACGGTTTTCAGTTTTCGGTCCATCAAGTTAATTACCTGGTAAAACAAATAAACAACAAAGATCAACATTCTTTGGAACAATGTAACAGAATTCAGAGTGTCTACAATGTAATATTCAAGATAACCATGATACAATTCAATATAACTTGAAATAGGAGGAACCAGAAAATGTGACCCATTTTCAAGAGAAAAGACAGTGGAGACTGACCCTGAGATGGAACAGATTTTGAAATTAGCAGGTAAAGTTTTTACAATAGTTTTTATAATAATGATGGGAAAATATGCTTATGATGAATTAAAGAAAAAGAAATCTCAGCAGAGAGTTAGAAACTATAATAAAGAACCAAATGGAAATTCTGAAATTAAATATACTATATCTGAAATAATGCTGGTCATTGAAACACTGAGAGATGCTGAGAATGAAATCCTAGCCTTAATACTTAGTATTAACACTAAATCTTTATGAGGATCAGGATCAATTACCTCTGTCAAGGTGGCTAATCCCTTCCTTTGCCTACTGGTCTGTTTGTGTGAGGAATCTAAGAGACCCTATGGCAAAGAAAATTTTACTTTTAGTAGGGCTCTTACTGTATGCCTTGATTGAATCATTCCTCACTGGGAACTAGGACTTTCAGACTCACAGAGCTTAAAAATTCAGAGGTGGGAAGCATAGATTCTCCAAATATGTCCGTGTTATTCTCCAATATGGTTAGGTATAACAAAATAAGGTAGGAAACTCTATGTCTACCCCTTAGTTCTGGGACCCATCTTTATACTGGTTGGGGACCCAGCACCATATAATGGCTGTCACTTTAAGGTTTATATTGTCTCTTGAGGGACAATCTCCTACCTTCAGAAGAGGTCATCTCTAAAATAATACCTCGGCCGTGCTTTTAAGAGGTTATTCCAGGACTCTCTCAGGCCAGTAGTTTATGAATTGGGTGGTAGGTAGTAAGACCAGAAGATCCTCTGGTTATTCCTACTTCTGTACATCCTTCACAATAAAGTGGGTCCTTTGGTCCAAGGGGATATTTTTTTCAGGATTCTTCGTCAGTAAATAAGACATTATGTGTGCTCTCGTATACGGTGCATGCCAAGGCACTGTGGTCAGGGGAGGCAATCCCTTTTACTTTTTAATCCTGATAAAATTGCTTCCTTTTCCAGGATGAAGGGGGTCTAGTGCAATCAACTTGCCACAAAGTAGCATGTAGATGGTAGTGTATCAAGGACTTCACCTTGGTCTCCTTTGCTGACATATTGGACAAAATTATTTAGTGTCAAAAGCAAGATAATCCTTGACAAGAAAGAGGCCCACGAATACATTCCATCCCTAACACCATAGTTACTCTGTTTATGAATTCGTTGTGCAAGCACTATGTAATCAAGGGCAAATGCCAACTGATATCAGTTTGTTGAGCTGCTCTGGTCACCTAATTATTAAATGTCCCTTCTGCCATGGGTGCTCCGTGGTGGGCATTAAATTGTGATACCAATATCCTTTTCTACTGCGACTGCTGTTACTCCACAGATTAAAGAAGCAGTGTTAGGTTTTCATCTGATCCTCAGTATGTGCATTCTATGTATACATTCATGAACAAGAGTAATGGCCATTGGATGGATCTGTGGGTCCATGGGGTACTCTACATGTTGAACGTAGGCCAGGGATCTATTGATCACTAGATGTTCACATGCCCATATTCTAATAGGGGAATCAAGATAATGCTTTCTATCCTTGGTATCAGAATCAGTTCAGACCCAACCTCCTTCAAAAGATCTGCATATTCTTCTTTCTTGAAGATGCAGTTACTGAGGTAAATGGCTGCAAGTCCCATTGGGAAAGGACAAGGAGAGTCACTACTGTTAAAACATGTTGTGGCATTGTATCTTCCTTCCTCAGAGGCCTCATCCTTTAATCCTTGGATTCTAGATGTGAAAACTGATTCAGGTATAGAAATGAAACTGAGCAAGTAATCCTGTTAATTGAGTTGGCTGACATCAACATTATTAATCTCTTTATATATCTATATATTTATATATGTTTACCTTCCTTAGTTGCCCACCTCTATTGGCCTTGACACACCATATCTCTTAGCAATTGACATAAATCCCTGAGAGCTAGGGCCCCTGGCTATCATTTCGACCTTACTGTTCATTATGGTAATTACATTTACTTTGCCTCTGATGGTTAAAGTTTGCCACCTGGAATCTTTCATACCTGTTGTTACTAGGAAGCCCAGTTCTGTAAAAGCATCTTCTTCTACCAATCCCAGACTTCAGAAGACAGTCATTATGAACTTTTCAACACTACAGGTGACCCCCTACCAGTTTATTTTTTATTGCCTTAGTAAATGGAATGTCCCTTAGGCCTTCCTGAAAATAGGCAACCAGTAATTTTGGGGGGAGGGTGTGTTAAATAGTAGATGGATATTACCATGCCACCTTCTCTGAGCATTTTGTTCTCTTCTTTCATACTGTTCAGGTCAGTTCTAGCATTTTCACTTCACTTAATGTCCTGAATGTCATTCAGTATAAAATCCCTTTCCTGTTTTAATAGGATAACTTTCCCTAGTAGGGTCATCCTTGTTCTCAGTTCTTGGTTTGGTGTCCAGGGTGGGAGATGAGAGCAGATTTTGAGGAAAATTGCATTTTCCTGCAAGATTTCTGACTTGGTTGAGGCATCTGCAGTCTTTAAGCCTAAGGATGGAGGGAGTGTGTTCTATCCTCTAACATAGCCAGGAGGTTCCAGTGAATCTCTGGGTACTAGTACATCATGTGCATCTACCAGATATTTTTATCCTAAGTGTCAGGCTCGCACTACTTAATATGAGGCACTTGACTTTGTAGTGAGAGACTTTTTTTTTAAAAATTTTTATTGGAGTAGAGTTCCTTTACAATGTTGTGATAGTTTCTACTGTACAACAAAGTGAATCAGCTATACATATACATATGTCCCCTCTTTTTTGGATTTCCTTCCCATTTAGGTCACCACAGAGCACTAAGTAGAGTTCCTATACAGGAACTCTACTCTACAGTAGATTCTCATTAGCTATCTATGCCAGCTTGCAAATTCATTCTCCTCTGAAGTTCTGCTACTTGACAATTAAAATTAGCAGTACTTGGCCAAGTACATGTGTTTGGCCATTAGTGTGTTTTCTCCTCCAGCTGTAGGTGACAAGGGTTTCTTTTTTATTGAAATATAGTTGATATACAATATTATATTAGTTTCAGGTGTACAACACAGTGATTCAAAAATTTCATAGATTATACTCTATTTAAAGATATTATAAAATACTGGCTATATTCCCTGTGCTGTGTAATATATCCTTATAGCTAATTGATTTTTATACATAGTAGTTTGTACCTCTTTATCCCTTACCCCCTTATCTTGCTCCTCCTCCTAACCCTTCTCCCCACTGGTAACCACTAGTTTGTTCTCTATAACTGTGAGTCTGTTTCTGTTTTGTTATACTCATTCATTTGTTCTGTTTTTTTAGGTCATGTATAAAGTGATGTCATGGAGTTACCATACTTTTTTCATTTCTGATCTTTATTGTTTTGGGTCCTCTTCCCTTTTTTTCTTGATGAATCTGGCTGAAGGTTTATCAGGTTTGTTCATCTTTTCAAAGTACCAGCTCATAGTTTCATTCATCACTTCTATTTTTTTTAAGTCTCTATTTCATTTATTTCTGCTCTGATCTTTATGATTTTTTCCCTTCTATTAGCTTTGGTTTCTGTTCTTCTTATTGTAGTTCCTTTAGGTGTAAGGTTAGGTTTTTTTATTTGAGACTTTTCTTATTTCCTGAGGTAGGCTTATCTCTCAATAAACTTTTCTCTTAGAACTGCTTTTGCTGCAACCCATAGATTTTGGATTGTTTGTTCATTTTCTTCAGTCTCCAGGTATTTTTAATTTCTTCTTTGATCCATTTGTTGCTTAGTAGCATATTGTTTAGCCTCCATGTGTTTGTGTTTTTTGCAGTTTTTCTCTTGTAGTTGATTTCTAGTTTCATAACATTGTGGTTGGAAAAGATGCTTGATATGATATCAATTTTCTTAAATTTACTGAGACTGTGTAACAGCATGTGATCTATCCTGGAGAATGTTCCACGTGCACTTGAATGTTTATTCTGCTGCTTTTGGTTGGTATGTTTATATCACTATATTGCAAATGTAAGTATATATATATATATATATATGGTCTATTTGAGCTAATGTGTCATTTAAGGACAATGTTTTCCTACTGATTTTCTGTCTGTATGATCTGTCCATGGATGTAAGTGGGGTGTTAAAGTCCCCTACTATTACTTGGTTACTGTCAGTTTCTCCCTTTAGGTCTGTTAATATTTGATTTATGCATTTAGGTACCCCTCTGATGGGTGCATATATATATTTATAGTTGTTATGTCTTCTTATTGGGTTGACCCCTTGATCATTGTGTGATATCCTCCTTTGTCTCTTGTTACAGTCTTTGTTTCACAGTCTATTTTTTGTGATATAAGTATTGCTATCCCAGCTTTCTTTTCATTTGCATTTGCTTGGAGTACCTGATTCCATCGCCTCACTCTTAGTCTGTGTATGTCTTTAGATCTGAAATGATTCTCCTCTAGGCAGCGTATATACGGGTCTTGATTTGGGGGCTTGATTCAGCCACTGTATGTCTTTTGATTGGAGCATTTTGTCCATTTACATTTAAAGTAATTATTGTTAGGTATGTACTTATTGCCATTTTGTTCATTGTTTTAGGGTTGCTTTTGTAGTTCTTTTTTATTCTTTTCTTCCTCTTTTGTTCTCTTCCCTTGTGATTTGATGAGTATCTTAAGTGTTATGTTTGAATTCTTTTCTTTTTGTGTGTGTAACTGTTATAAGTTTTTGGTTTGTGGTTACCATGAAGTTTATATATAGCATGTGTGTGTGTGTGTGTGTGTGTATGTGCGTATATATGCTTCTATATATATGGTTATTTTAATTTGCTGATATCTTAATTTCAAACACACTTTAACAACACTGTACTTTTGCTTACTTCCCCCAATGATTACTGTTTTTGATGTCACAATTCACATCTTTTTGTTTTGTGTGTCCTTTCACTTCTTATTGTGGATATAGATGATTTTACTACTTTTGTCCTTTAACTTTCCTACTAGCTTTGTACATGGTTGATTTATTACTTTTACTGTATATTTGCTTTTACCAGTGAACTTTTTCCTTTGATAATTTTCATGTTTCTAGTTCTGGCCCTTTATTTTTCACTTAGAGAAATTCCTTTAACATTTCTAATAAAGCTAGATTGGTGGTGATGACCTCTTTTAGCCTTTTTTTGTGTAAAGTTTTTGATCTCTCCACCAAATTTGAATGAGAGCCTAGGCAGAGGATTCTTGGTTGTAGGCTTTTCCTTTTCATCACTTTAAACACATTTTGCCACTTCCATATGGCCTGCAGTGCTCCTGCTAAGAAGTTAAGCTAATAGCCTTATGGGATTTCCCTTGTACGTAACTTGTTGTTTTACCCTTGCTGCTTTTAATATTCTTTCCTTGTCTTTAATTTTTGCCATTTTAATTACAGTGAGTCTTGGTCTGATCCTCTTTGGGTTGATCCTGTTTGGGACCCTTGGTGCTTCCTGTACCTAGATGTCTGTTTCCTTTCCTTGGTTCAGGAGGTTTTCAGCTATTATGTCTTCAAATATGTTCTCTGACCCTTTCTCTCTCCCTGTTCGTTTTAGAACCACTATACTGCGAATGTTAGTATGCTTGATGTTTTCTCAGAAGCCTCTTAAACTGTCCTCATTTCTTTTTACTCTTTTTTCTGTTCTGCTTCAGTGTTTTCCATTACTCTATCTTCCAGCTCACTGATCTGTTCTGCTCAGTCGGATCTCCTGTTGATTCCTTGTGTTGTATTTTTTATTCCAGTCATTGTATTCTTCAGCTCTTCTTTGTATCTTCTACTGCTTTGTTAAACTTCTCACTCTGTTCATCCATTCTTCTCCCAAGTTCTTTGATCATCTTTACAATCATTACCTTGAACTCTTTATTGGGTAGATTGCCTATCTCCACTTCACTTAGATCTTATTCTGGAATTTTATATAGTTCCTTCTTTTGGAACATGTTCCTCTGTCACCTAATTTTGCCTAATTAACTATTTTAATTTCTATGTATCTGTTAGGTTGGTTACATTTCCCAACCTTGGAGAAGTGGTCTTTTGTAGGAGATATCCTATGTGTCCAAACAGGACACTCCCTTTTGGTCACTAGAGCTATATGCTCTAGGGGTGCCCTCTATATGGGCTGCATGGGTCCTTCTGTTGTGATGAGTGAGCTGGGTCCCAAGGTCTCTGGCTGCAGGGCCCTGGGGGTCCCAGCAATGGTGTTGACCTGCTGATGGATGGGGCTGGATCATAGGGCTACTGGATCAGGGGCTCAGGGGGTCCTGGGTCTGGTGCCAATCTGCTTGTGGGTTTTCTGGGTCCTGACAAGGCAGGCTGCATGGCTGTGGTGGTTTGGGCGGTGCTATCTGCCCACTGTTGTGTGAGGCTGTGCATGGGGTATTGCCATGACTCTGGTGGGCAAAGCTGGATCCTGGGGTCTCTGGCTGCAGGGCCTTGTGTGTGGGGCCAAGTCCTAGGCCCTCTGGTGGAAAGGGACATGTCCTGGGCTGGCTGTTAGCTCAGGGATTCTTCAGGCAGCCTACCTGCTGGTGGATGGGGCTGTGTTCCAACTCAGTTAATTGCTTGGCCTGAGGTATCCCAGTACTAGTGCCTATAGGCTGCTGGGTGGGTCTGGGTCCAGATGCTAATAAGCTAGAGGGAGGATTCCAAAATGATGCTGTGAGCACCAGTGACCACATATTAGATTAGCTCCCCAAAACGGCTGCCACCATTGTCTGTGTCCCCAGGGTGACTTCCAGTTTCCTCCTGCCTCTCTGGGAGGCTCTCTAAGATCAGCAGGTAGGTTTGACCCAGACTCCTTTCAAATTATGCTTCTGCCCTGGGTCCTGGAATGTGTGAGATTTTGTGTGCGCCCTTTACTAGTGGAGTTTCTATTTCCACAGCTCTCTGGATCTCTCAAAATAAGCCCTACTGGCCTTCAAAGCCAAATGTTCTAGGGGTTCATCTTTCCAGTGCAGGACCCCTGGTCTGGGGATTCCAATGTGGGACTTTGACCCATTGCTCCTTGGGGAGAACCTCTGCAATTGTAATTATTCCCCTGTTTGTGGGTTGCCCACCTGGTGGTATGGGTCTTGACTATACTGTGACTATGCCTCTCCTATCTCTCCTATCTCTCTTTTTTATATCTTTAGCTGTAGAAGATATTTTCTGCTAGATTCCAGTCTTTCTCATTAATAGTCGCTCTGTAAATAGTTGTAATTCCGATGTGCCTGTGGGATGAGGTAAGCTGAGGGTCTTCTTACTCGGCTCCAATAAGTGTTTCTCTGTGTGCTGCTTTGAAGGCTCTCTGACTTTCACGTTTTGCTTTAAGTTCGCAATTGGCTAACTTTAGCCTTTCGTTTTCTCCTTTCAGTGCATCAACCCCACTTAGCAACAAACACTAATGTCAAAGTCCTTATAAGTTTTACTATTTCCCTTATACCTCTCAAATGCCAAGGATATTGCAAAAGCCAGTACAACCCCTTCTACCTGTACGCTTTCCCAGTTCACCACAGTTACCTACACAATAACAACATAGTTACAGCATTCCAGGGCTTATCAGCATTTCACATTTCAACATGACATGATCCTCATTGATATCTGGCCTATATGTGACCCGACCCTAGAATCCCATCCATAGAATCTGCCTTCTAAGGCCACTTCACGTACCAGCTGTTTTAGATTAAGTTTCTGTGAAGCAGATCCTGAACCAAGAATTTGGAATGCCAGTGATATATTAAAGATTGTTCCCTGGAGAGAGCAGTAAGAGCGTGGGAGAATTAGAACATTGAAGGAGAAGCAGATAAGACAGGTTGCAATTTTGGGTGAAGTTCTAGGCTCAGCCTAATCCCATGAGGCATATGCATTTTACCTTGGAGTTTGTTTCATTTTGAGACAAGAGAACTGGACTTTTGTACTTCTCCATTGGTTGTCATTATTGGTTTCTAGCTATCCTGAAGGGATTGTAAACTTTCAGGCACTTCTGGCTCTCCACTGGGGCAGCCCTCTGAAGGACCAGTGAACACTGACTGCAGCAAACCACCCAAAGTCTGGGGGATAGGTTGAGAGGTAAAAGGAATCTGAGAGAGACTGAGTGGTGCCCCAAGAATATTCACTGCAGATACTGTGAGAGGTTTGCAGTAGCCCAGGGAAACAAGGTACCAGCACATGATATTTTTAGATTTCCCCAAACTGATCCAGCTGTTTCTAAGATTTGCTCACCCCTTGATGTTCAACCCTGAGTTTGGAGAGAAGCAAATGTCAGACAACATCACTCACATCAAACCTTTTGCCCTTCTCTTACTCTTCTCCAGTTTATTTCAATACCCAAAGGTCTTTGCCATTTCTTTTTATGGAACTATCCTTGTATTGTGTCTTATTCCTTTCTTGTTCGATGACTTACAGAAGAAACTCTGTGATCTTAAATCCCCCATGACATGACAGCATATTTTCAAAAACCCTATCTCTATTTTTAAGAACGATTTTTCTCTTTCAGTAAAGCCTAGCTCCATTAAAATAAAATGCTTATTTCAACATGATGATTATATTGGCCTAAAAATTCTATTTTGAAACTTCACGCCAAGGGATGACTCTCGTGAACTTGGCTGAGCACTACTGCCCCTTGAAGCAATGGATGCCTTTGATTCCAAAGGTAATGTTGTCAAGGGGGCAAAGCATTGGTTTGCCAGCTCAATAAGGTCATCCCTGTCAGACAAATTATTATAACATTATTGAACATTCACAATTCTTCTTCACTGTAACATTCTTAGAATTCTGCTCATCCTTTTTAGGTTTTCTTTTCTCTTCAGTCTTGCAGTGTCAGTTGTCTTTGCTCTGTTCTTGATGTGCCTTTTTGCATCCAATATTCCTCCTAAGTCATGTCACACCCCTTAGTTTGTTTCTTCTAATTTGCTTAGGGCTAGGAAGCCAAATACACAAGCATATTGGAATTGTATGTTTAAGAGTTTCAACTGCTTAGATGACAGACTAAGTCTCTCCATGGTATCATATTAATGGCTTATTTGTGAGTCCTCATGCCAAACTCCAGGTACTCAGGACAAACTCTAGAGAGCTCTGTGGGTGTGTATGTGTGTGCACGCTTGCATGAGTATGTACAAGTGAACGTGCATAGGTGCATGTATTTTCATTTCTTCCAGGTATTTTTTAATAAATGATTGCATTGGAGGTCTAGAAATAAGACATTCTCTAAGTGGGAAGATTCTATTCTTAACAAAATAATATTATCAATTATTCATCAAATGTGCTACATCTTTCATAAAGAAACGTAAACATGGAAAACTGTGAAAATTTTCAGGTCAGTCTTTATTCAAAAACCCAGATTACTATATGTCCCACAGCTTTGCATGAGACAGAAAAAAAATCTGGTTTAATTGCTGGCGGAGAAGAAGAGTTGCAGTGGAGGGAGAGGGAATATGCAAAGCTCCAGGAACATGAGTGGGTAGACCATGTGTGAGGCTGATTGTAGATGTGGGGTCTATGGCTTTCAATTAACTCTACCACACTGAGACATCTGGTGCTCTGAGTGTATCACACTGTTACCACTGGTTTCTAAACTGGAGGGCTGCTCTATTTTCTCAGTTTCTTTTTAAAAAAAAATAGTTTTACATTATTCAACAGAAAGCACCGCATCCAGGCTTGCATCATTAGCTGACTATTCTTTCCACATTTACATAAGTGAAACTGTTGACTATTGACGTTGTGTTGAATTTATCCCACTGATGCTGCATTCCTGATGCATATATAGGTCCTGAGGAAAATGGAGTAAATTTATAAAATTCTATGACTATAAGAGTTGTCGTAGTGGGTGCTGGGCTGGTGGAAGGCAGGTCATTTTGAAGGTGTAAGGGAAAGGCAGGAAGGAGCCTGCTGCCCTTGGTTAAGACTCACAAGACCTTATGCTAATTCCACTTTACTGGTGGCAGGAATTATTCCAAGCATATTGCTGAATGACAGATATCTGCCTCTGCATAAAACTTTGTGCTGACGAGTTCCCCCAAGTTGCTAATTTCACCGTTGGAAGTATTTATCCGACAGTGAATAATTTCATGTATTGGTCACGGTTGTCAGAAAACATCTTTCTATGGTGAGCCTCAGTCAGCCCTCTTACCATTCTCTCCTTTATTTCTCATCTTGGTTTTTCCCGTTCTGGTTTGGAACAGCAGAGAATCAGTCCTTAGACTACGTGATAATATCTACAATGTCCTTGTTAGCATATATGAAAAAATTAAAAATGCGGAGTCTAACTTCATGTATTCCTTCTCAGCTCATGTAAGTGTTTTGCTTGATTTTGCAATCTTGTGCTACACTGATTCAAGGCCAGGGTAACCAGAGGAGAGTTTGTGCCAATAAATACTATTCATAAAGACTGACTTGCCTTCTGTTGTTAACTTTTGACCTGGCACCCCCTTCTCATCTTAATCTTTTTTGCAGATATGGATCCCAGACCTTAGAGAGAAGGTGACATGGGCTGCAGGCTTCCTCTTTCATTATTTACAGTTAGTTCGCCATAGTGCTGAAAGCTGCCCAGGAAGAGGAGAATATTGACATTCCTAGAAAGTTTTTCACGGCTCAGCTCAGGATCTTGTAAAACAAAATCTGGGGGCTAGATACCTTTTAATGGAAAAGCTTAGCATTCAACTATGAGAGATGGTTTAGACTGATAGTCTGGAATGTTAATATGTGAACATTAACTTAAAGTATTTATTTTGGTCATATTTCAGAATGAAGGACTGCTTTATGGTTATTTATTTAAAGGAGTACACAGTTAGGAAATACTTTATTTTCAGTGAAGGATTCATGCGGTGCAAAGTACCTTCCTATTAGATTACTGAGAGGAAGTACAGATTACTGGAATTCTGTTCCTTCATAACTTGTGTTTGCTTTAACAAATCAGAAAGAAAATTTACACGAGTCAGGCAAACTACCACAGACATGCTGGGAGTTCAAGGCATTAAATGTAGGTAGAAAGTATGACATTAGTTGTGTCCACACTTTTGACATGAAATTGATGACCATATCACAGACTTGAACCTGATAATTATGGGTTGAGCTGGCGAGACTTGTGCGGACAGGTATAAATGCTGTGACCACAGGGACAGTTGGATCCATCTTCTGACTTTACTTGTGGAATGACATGGATGTGAATGCATGTGATATTTTGCTCTCCTGAAGAGCCAACCCCTCTTCTGTTTCTTGACAGACTTGTGCAGTTTAAAGTTAATGAACAACTTCAAAGATGCTTAAAGAGTACCAGTCTGGAGGCTCCTCTTGGAAATCTTTTTTCCTACATTCCTCCACCCATAACCAGCATTTTTTCCCCTCCCCTCTCCTCATCTCATCTCCTTTCCCCCTTTTTAAAAACTAGTTGTGAGATTTCCCATTTGGGAGGTCCTTGCTCTAACTATAGGAAGTTCTCTCTACCCAAAGATGTTTAGCTTCACCCTGTATGGCTTGCCCTCACCAGTTAGAGAAACATCAAGCTTTTTTCTATGTTTCCGTCAGAAAAGCTGTTTCTGTTGCGGGGGGGCGGGGATGAAAGAAATTTTAGTTCTTCTGTGGATGCTAATATATGTGCATAATTACCCCGATCATGAGGCATGCCTGGAGAGGAAACAAGTGCAGATGCACACACGTGTGTAATTTGGATTACCCGGAAAGAAATTAGAACAAGTATTTCAAGAGTCAGGACAGGAATTTTCCCTTTAGCTTCTCTCGAGTGCTATTGAACAAAAAGTCCTATTCATTCATATCCACATTATTGGAAGAGTGAGTCAGGGAGTTGTCTTCATCACGTCACTTCTCTCCAGATGAAGACAATTTGTTGGTTGCTGCAGGCTGTCCTCTCTGTTAGACAGCTACATGACCAGGCTTCCATCCTTGCTTTTGGATCACCTCCTCCCTTCCTCTGCTATTAGTTCAAGCTTTTTTTCTCCCTCTGAATAGAATTGCCTCCCAAGTGTGCTCGGCTCTCTTCTTTGCATTACAGGTCTCTCTGAGTCTCCAGCTCCTGAGCTCACCCGCCTGCATCATAACTGATGCACTGAGCTTGATGGGAAGGGTGCTGGGGCGTATTAGAGCCATGTCAGTTGGCAAGTAGAGAAAAATGAAATACCACATAGGAAGGAGTAAAAAGATTGGCTTTCAGTCTTTTGGGAGCTTTATGTTGGAGGAGAGGGATTTATTATAGAGGTAATCAGGCATGGTGATGGGCTGTAGGTGGAGAGAACACGCAGTGGGTGTAGATGTGCTTGTCCAACATCACTCAGAATATGAGGAAAACAAAGATGGCTTGAAGACGATGTGCTGATCTCTGGATAACATCTTTCTTGTTATTGAAAGAGGCACTTTCAGAATGCCAGCTTGTCGAAAATAGCATTGCAGGGAGGAGGTGGACCTAGGTTGTAAGTACTTTCTGGTCTTCACACCTGTAGTCTGGACAATTTCTCTCTCTGGCTCAGGAGGCAAAGGTGATGGAATGAAGCCTGCCAAGACAATAAAAGCTTTTTCAAGACTGTGAGCTGTTAGATAAACAATTTTCCTTCTGTTCCCCATCCCATAAATCTACTGATGACTCTGACTTATTTTTGTGTGCATCTCAGAATATAAAATATTTTATTAACCACAAAGTAATGGGACCTATTCATCTAACTGATCACCCCTCTGCAGTAAAGTAATGGAAGGAATGCAGAGTTGAGAAAGATTAGCAGAGCTGTTGCATTTATTGAAATCAGTCAGTGAATAAGATATTTGCTTTTTAAAGCAATGTACACTTTTAGATTTAAAAAAAGCAGGTAGAAGGGTCGATATAAAGGTTTTCTTCAAGACAACTCATTTTTGTTTTCACTTTTGAAGTCTAGAAGGTATGATATTTTTCTACCCTGAGGATTTCTCAGCACACTTGTTTTTAACTCAGAGAAAGAGAATGAGAGGAAGAGGGAGAGAACGTGTAAAACAAAGAAGTACAGTGCTTGGCATACATCAACATGGAATTTTCTCCTTTGAGATTCTCCCTGAATTTGCATAGACACAGTTTATTGTAGTTGTTTTACAATTATAAGAACTCAAGTAAATAAAGTCTTTGCATAAGGAATGCCTTCCACAACTTATGGCTGTGATGCTCACTTCCCACCTCCCATTCCTTCTCATCCTTCCAAAATCAAGGGATAAAATGGAACTTCTTTAGACTGTGAAGCATTTACACTACTATTGCTAAAGCAAATGAATACTGAAAGTGAAAGAGGTTCAACTTAATCAGGATCATTTTGCTGCCTCGAATGAGTAAAGAGCAAAGGAAGAGTTTAACTTCATTTAAAATTTTGAATCTCTTTAGTGACTATTTCAAAAATAAATGGAGTACAGGGCTTGTGTTTTAATACCCAAGGATCCTGGGCTTTTTAAAGCTCTTTGTATACTTAAGTAGCATGACATTCTTTTTTTTTTTTTTTTTCAAATTGCTTTTTATTTTTTTTTATTATCTATTTTATACATATCAATCCCGATCTCCCAGTTCATCCCACCACCAACCCCTCACCCCCGATTTCCCCCCTTGGTGTCCATATGTTTGTTCTCTACATCTGTGTCTGTATTTCTTTTTTTTTTTTTTTAATTTATTTATTTTATTTATTTTTGGCTGCATTCAGTCTTCATTGCTGCGCGTGGGCTTTCTCTAGTTGCGGAGAGCTGGGGCTACTCTTCGCTGCCGTGCGTGGGCTTCTCATTGCGGTGGCTGCTTCTTGTTGCGGAGCACGGGCTCTAGAGCACAGGCTCAGTAGTTGTGGCACATGGGTTTAATTGCTCTGTGGCATGTGGGATCTTCCCAGACCAGGGCTCGAACCCGTGTCCCCTGCATTGGCAAGCAGATTCTTAACCACTGCACCACCAGGGAAGTCCCTGTGTCTCTATTTCTGCCTCGCAAACTGGTTCATCTGTACGCATGGCATTCTTAAATCCAACAGAATGCCATTGTTTTAAGATCCCTGAAACCCTAGTTACCTTTCAGTTTGTGAACCATTGAGCCATGTACAGAATGAGTTAAAAATCCAGCTATAAACAATCCAAATAGAGTGTACACTTACTAGGTTCATAATTACACTAAATAAATCTTCATTTCCCATCATTTCTTCCAAAGACATGACATATTTATGTTTGCTGTTCAGGCCCATGATTTCTCCTTTCATTAAAATTAGAGTGCATCAAGGGAAAGAAAATGAAAATTCCTACTTTATCAAAATACTAATGTGAGAATAAGACTTGGTTTTATAAGGAAGTGCTAAACGGGAGAGGGTATACTTAGCTAAAATTTGAATGCATAATCATAGTATTTAAGTACAAACTTGACAAATGCCACGGAAATACATGGAAAACATTTGGTGAAAACTTTTGCTAGAGAAGTCTTGCCTAGCTCTGCACTTTTGATTGTTTTCTGCCTTTTCAGTGTCAATATCACTTCTCTAAGTCATACTGTTGAAGAGCATATTGCTTAGTCTCAAGGTTTGTTAACTCTTAATAGTGTCATATGTAGTATATTTCACACACATTGTCAATGACACAGTCTTTGAATACTTGCTAGATTGTTTTGACTATTTCAATAATGAAGGAAACTAAATTGAATGTAAAAGAAAAAAAAAAAGAGTATATTGCTTATGTTTAATGTCGTATGCAACTAAACTTTGGTCTCTATATTCAATGATTGTTGTACTGTCCTCTAACTTTGAATTGCCCTTTTTCTACATATTGTACGTTTTCTTAAACACCTTCGTTAACCAAGTACATATTATGTGTTAGGCATTATTTTAGTCTGCCAGATCCTCAATGTTGCCTACAGAGAGCTGATTTAATTTTTTTAAAAATGGGCTGCGGGTTAAGGCTAGAGTCTTCGCACTCATTTTCTTCCTGAATTCCATGGCCTGTCAGCTTATTCTCTCCTCTTAGCCTAAGCACTAGCACCCAGTAGGTGCTCATGCAGTTTTCCAGAATTAACCTAGTGACTAATGGTTTCTATAAACAGAAAATAATTTAGCTTGTTATATAAATTGCAACAATGAAGAGTAAATCCAAAATTAATTTGACATGATACACACGTCCCATTATTTATTTTAAGTTGAAATTTGGTTGTTTCCCTGTGTTCGGTTCATTCTCTTATTACTAACCAGTATTTATGAACCTGACTATGTGCTTGTCACAGTCACTGAAACAGCGGGATAGTCCCTACAAACATACCCACATAGGATATATTGTTCAGGTGTTTTCAGTCTACTTGGGTAAACAATTATATACAGATAAACTATTAAGTAATACAGCAGTGATATAATGAAAGTAAAAAGCTTATTATTAAGAATGGCCTCAGTGGTACAGACAGTAAATGATTAGTTTATAATAGCAGGTGATCCTTGAGACTGAATAGGCAGGAAAAGTTGTGTGAAAGTTCTGGAGCTTGAGGTGGGTCTTGAATGATGTGTGGGATTTGGGGACCAGTAACACTACCATCTGTGTATATAATCCTTTAGAATTTACAGTTGTTTTTACAGGCAGTGTCTGTTTTAATTCTATCCTGTGTGCTGTGAGGAAAGTACTCGCTCCTCCATTTTACATATGAGAAAAGTCTCACCAGAGTTAAAGTAACTTGCCCCAGGCCATAGAGAAACCTGGACCTACAACCCAAGACTTTTGACTGAATCTCTTTCCTCTCCATCAGAGTTGCTTCCAATTTAAGAATGGCATGAAGGAAAGTGTAACTAACAAAGTCTCAAAGATTCATTTTCATGAGTTCTTTTTATTTTCTCACATCTTTATTGGAGTATAATTGCTTTACAATGGTGTGTTAGTTTCTGCTTTATAACAAAGTGAACCAGCTATACATATACATATATCCCCATATCTCCTCCCTCCGGCATCTCCCTCCCTCCCACCCTCCCTATCCCACCCCTCTAGGTGGTCATAAAGCACCGAGCTGACCTCCCTGTGCTATGCGGCTGCTTCCCACTAGCTATCTATTTTACATTTGGTAGTATATATATGTCCATGCCACTCTCTCACTTCGTCCCAGCTTACCCTTCCCCCTCCCCATGTCCTCAAGTCCAATCTCTACGTCTGTGTCTTTATTCCTGTCCTGCCCCTAGGTTCATCATAACCATTTCTTTTTTTTTTTTTTTTTTTTTAGATTCTGTATATATGTGTTAGCATATGGTATTTTTCTCTTTCTGACGTACTTCACTCTGTATGATAGACTCTAGGTCCATCCACCTCACTACAAATAACCCAATTTTGTTTCTTTTTATGGCTGAGTAATATTCCATTGTACATATGTGCCACATCTTCTTTATCCATTCATCAGTCGATGGACACTTAGGTTGCTTCCATGTCCTGGCTATTGTAAATAGAGCTGCAATGAACATTGTGGTACAAGACTCTTTCTGAATTATGGTTTTCTCAGGGTATATGCCCAGTAGTGGGATTGCTGGGTTGTATGGTAGTTCTATTTTTAGCTTTTTAAAGAACCTGCATACTGTTCTCCATAGTGGCTGTATCAGTTTACATTCCCACCATCAGTTCAAGAGGGTTCCCTTTTCTCCACACCCTCTCCAGCATTTATTGTTTGTAGATTTTTTGATGATGGCCATTCTGACTGGTGTGAGGGGACACCTCATTGTAGTTTTGATTTGCATTTCTTTAATGATTAGCGATGTTGAGCATCCTTTCATGTGTTTGTTGGCAATCTCTATATCTTCTTTGGAGAAATGTCTGTTTAGGTCTTCTGCCCATTTTTGGATTGGGTTGTTTGTTTTTTTGATCTTGAGCTGCATGAGTTGCTTGTATGTTTTGGATATTAATCCTTTGTCAGGTGCTTTATTTGCAAATATTTTCTCCCATTATGAGGGTTGTCTTTTCATCTACCTAATGGTTTCCTTTGCTGTGCAAAAGCTTTTAAGTTTCATTAGGTCCCATTTGTTTATTATTGTTTTTATTTCCATTTGTCTAGGAGGAGGGTTAAAAAGGGTCTTGCTGTGATTTATGTCATAGAGTGTTCTGCCTATGTTTTCCTCTAAGAGTTTTATAGTGTCTGGCCTTACATTTAGGTCCTTAATCCATTTTCAGTTTATTTTTGTGTATGGTGTTAGGGAGTGTTCTAATTTCATTCTTTTACATGTAGCTGTCCAGTTTTCCCAGCACCACTTATTGAAGAGGCTGTCTTTTCTCCATTGTTTATTCTTGCCTCCTTTATCGAAAATAAGGTGACCATATGTGTGTGGGTTTATCTCTAGGCTTTCTGTCCTGTTCCATTGATCTATATTTCTGTTTTTGTGCCAGTACCATACTGTCTTGATGACTGTAGCTTTGTAGTATAGTCTGAAGTCCAGGAGCCTGATTCCTCCAGCTCCATTTTTCTTTCTAAAGATTGCTTCTCGGCTATTCAGGGTCTTTTGTGTTTCCATACAAATTGTGAAATTTTTAGTTCTAGTTCTGTGAAAAATGCCATTGGTAGTTTGATAGGGATTGCATTGAATCTGTAGATTGCTTTGGGTAGTATAGTAATTTTCACAAAGTTGATTTTTCCAATCTAAGAACATGGTATATCTCTCCATCTGTTTGTATCATCTTTAATTTCTTTCATCAGTGTCTTATAGCTTTCTGCATACAGGTCTTTTGTCTCCTTAGGTAGATTTCTTCCTAGGCATTTTATTCTTTTTGTTGCAATGGTAAATGGGAGTGTTTCCTTAATTTCTCTTTCAGATTTTTCATCATTAGTGTATAGAAATGCAAGAGATTTCTGTGCATTCATTTTGTATCTGGCTACTTTACCAGATTCATTGATTAGCTCTAGTAGTTTTCTGGTAGCATCTTTAGGATTCTCTATGTATAGTATCATGTCATCTGCAAACAGTGACTGCTTTACTTCTTCTTTTCCTATTTGGATTCCTTTTATTTCTTTTTCTTCTCTGAGTGCTGTGGCTACAACTTCCAAAACTATGTTGAATAATAGTGGTGAGAGTGGGCAACCTTGTCTTGTTCCTGATCTTAGAGGAATTGGTTTCAGTTTCTGACCATTGAGAATGGTGTTGGCTGTGGGTTTGTCATATATGGCCTTTATTATGTTGAGGTAAGTTCTCTCTATGCCTAGTTTCTGGAGGGTTTTTTTCATAAATGGGTGTTGAATTTTGTCAAAAGCTTTTTCTGCATCTATTGAGCTGATCATATGGTTTTTCTCCTTCAATTTGTTACTATGGTGTATCACATTGATTGATTTGCGTATATTGAAGAATCCTTGCATTCCTGGGATAATCCCCACTTGATCATGGTGTATGATCCTTTTAATGTGCTGTTGGATTCTGTTTCCTACTACTTTGTTGAGGATTTTTGCATCTATGTTCATCAGTGATATTGGCCTGTAGTTTTCTTTCTTTGTGACATCTTTGTCTGGTTTTGGTATCAGGGTGATGGTGGCCTCGTAGAATGAGTTTGGGAGTGTTCCTCCCTCTGCAATATTTTGGAAGAGTTTGAGAAGGATAGGTGTTAGCTCTTCTCTAAATGTTTGATAGAATTTGCCTCTGAAACCATCTGGTGCTGGGCTTTTGTTTGTTGGAAGATATTTAATCACAGTCTCAATTTCAGTGCTTATGATTGGTCTGTTCATATTTTCTAAATCTTCCAGCTTCAGTCTTGGAAGGTTGTGCTTTTCTAAGAATTTGTCCGTTTCTTCCAGGTTGTCCATTTTATTGGCATATAGTTGCTTGCAGTAATGTCTCATGATCCTTTGTATTTCTGCAGTGTCAGTTGTTACTTCTCCCTTTTCATTTCTAATTCTGTTGATTTGTGTCTTCTTTTTTTTCTTGATGAGTCTGGCCAATGTTTTATCAATTTTGTTTATCGTCCCAAAGACCCAGCTTTTAGTTTTATTGATATTTGCTATTGTTTCCTTCATTTCTGATCTGATCTTTATGCTTTCTTTCCTTCTGCTAACTTTCAGTTTTTTTTTGTTCTTCTTTCTCTAATTGCTTTAGGTGTAAGGTTAGGTTTTTATTCTAGATGGTTCTTGTTTTTTGAGGTAGGATTGTATTGCTATAAACTTCCCTCTTAGAACTGCTTTTGCTGCATCCCATAGGTTTTGGGTCATCGTGTTTTCATTGTCATTTGTTTCTAGGTATTTTTTGATTTCCTCTTTGATTTCTTCAGTGATCTCTGGGTTATTAAGTAGTGTATTGTTAGGCTCCATCTGTTTGTATTTTATACAGATATTTTTCCTGTAATTGATATCTAGTCTCAAAGCGTTGTGGTCGGAAAAGATACTTGACGTGATTTCAATTTTCTTAAATTTACCAAGGCTTGATTTGTGACCCAAGATATGATCTATCCTGGAGAACATTCCATGAGCACTTGAGAAGAAAGTGTATTGTGTTGTTTTTGGGTGGAATGTCCTATAAATATCAATTAAGTCCATCTTGTTTAATGTATCCTTTAAAGCTTGTGTTTCCTTATTTATTTTCCTTTTGGATGATCTGTCCATTTGTGAAAGTGGGGTGTTAACGTCCCCTACTATGATTGTGTTACTGTCGATTTCCCCTTTTATGGCTGTTTGCATTTGTCTTATGTATTGAGGTGCTCCTATGTAGGTGCATAAATATTTAAAAGTGTTATATCTTCTTCTTGGATTGATCCCTTGATCATTATGTAGTGTCCTTCTTTTTCTCTTGTAGTAATCTTTATTTTAAAGTCTATTTTGTCTCATATGAGAATTGCTACTCCAGCTTTGTTTTGATTTCCATTTGCATGGAATGTCTTTTTCCATCCCCTCACTTTCAGTCTGTATGTGTCCCTAGGTCTGAAGTGTGTCTCTTGTAGACAGCATATATACGGGTCTTGGTTTTGTATCCATTCAGCCAGTCTGTGTCTTTCTGCTTGGAGGATTTAATCCATTTACATTTAAGGTAATTATCAATATGTATGATCCTATTACCATTTTCTTAATTGTTTTGGGTTTGTTATTGTAGGTCTTTTCCTTCTCTTGTGTTTCCTTGGTGGTGCTGAATTCTCTTAGCTTTTGCTTGTCTGTAAAGGTTTTAATTTCTCCGTCGAATCTGAATGAGATCCTTGCTGGGTAGAGTAATCTTGGTTGTAGGTTGTAGATTTTCCCTTTCATCACTTTCAATATTTCCTGCCACTCCCTTTTGGCTTGCAGAGTTTCTGCTGAAAGATCAGCTGTTAACCTATGGGGATTCCCTTGTATGTTATTTGTTTTTATTCCCTTGCTGCTTTTAATATTTTTTCCTTGTATTTAGTTTTTGACAGTTTGATTAATATGTGTCTTGGCGTGTTTCTCCTTGGATTTATCCGGTATGGGATTCTCTGTGCTTCCTGGGCTTGATTAACTACTTCCTTTCCCATATTATGGGAAGTTTTCCACTATTATCTCTTCAAATATTTTCTCAGTCCATTTCTTTTTCTCCTCTTCTTCTGGGACCCCTATAATTCTAATGCTGGTACGTTTATTGTTGTCCCAGATGTCTCTGAGACTGTCCTCAATTCTTTTCATTCTTTTTTCTTTATTCTGCTCTGCAGTAGTTATTTCCACTATTTTACCTTTCAGGTCACTTATCCGTTCTTCTGCCTCAGTTATTCTGCTGTTGATCTCTTCTAGAGAATTTTTATTTTCATTTATTGTGTTGTTCATCATTGTTTGTTTGCTCTTTACTTCTTCTAGGTCCTTGTTAAACATTTCTTGTATTTTCTCCATTCTATTTCCACGATTTTGATCATCTTTACTATCATTACTCTGAATTCTTTTTCAGGTAGAATTTCCTATTTCCTCTTCATTTGTTTGGTCTGGTGGGTTTTTACCTTGCTCCTTCATCTGCTTTTTGTTTCTCTGTCTTCTCATTTTGCTTAACTTACTGTGTTTGGGGTCTCCTTTTTGCAGGCTGCAGGTTCGTAGTTCCCGTTGTTTTTGGTGTCTGCCCCCAGTGGCTAACATTGGTTCAGTGGGTTGTGTAGGCTTTCTGGTTGAGGGAACTGGTGCCAGTGTTCTGGTGGATGAGGCTGGATCTTGTCTTTCTGGTGAGCAGGACCGCGTCTGGTGGTGTGTTTTGGTATGTCTGTGACCTTATTTTGATTTTAGTCAGCCTCTCTGCTAATAGGTGGGGTTGTTTTCCTGTCTTGCTAGTTGTTTGGCATAGGGTGTCTAGCACTGCAGCTTGCTGGTTGTTGAGTGGAGCTGGGTCTTAGCATTGAGATGGAGACCTCTGGGAGAGCTTTTGCCATTTGATATTATGTGGAGCCAGGAGGTCTCTGGTGGACCAATGTCCTGATCTCAGCTCTCCTACCTCAGAGGCTCAGGACTGACACCTGGCCGGAGCACCAAGACCCTGTCAGCCACACAGCTCAGAAGAAAAGGGAGAAAGGAAGGGAGGACGGAAGGGAGGGAGAGCGAGAGTGAGAGACAGAAAGAAAGAAAGGGAAAGAAAGAAAGAGAAAGAAAGAAAGAAGGGAAGGAAGGAAAGAAAATAAAGTTATTATAATAAAAAATAATTATTAAAAATAAAAAAATTAAAAAGTAATTAAAAAAAAAGAAAAAGAAAGAAAGAAGAGAGCAACCAAAGCAAAAATCAAATCCACCAATGATGATAAGTGCTAAATACTATATTTAAAAAAAACCAAAATGGACAGACAGAACCCTAGGACAAATGGTAAAAGCAAAGCTATACAATTAAAATCACACAAAGAAGCATACACATACACATTCACAAAAAGAGGAAAAAGAAAAATATATATATATAATTGCTCCCAAAGTCCACAACCTCAATTTTAGGATGATTTGTTGTCTATTCAGGTATTCCACAGATGCAGGGTACATCAAGTTGATTGTGGAGATTTAATCCGCTGCTCCTGAGGTTGATGGGAGAGATTCCCCTTTCTCTTCTTTGTTTGCAGAGCTCCTGAGGTTCAGCTTTGGATTTGGACCCGCCTCTGCATGTAGGTCGCCTGAGGGCGTCTGTTCCCCGCCCAGACAGAACGGGGTTAAAGGAGCAGCTGATTCGTGGGCTCTGGCTCACTCAGGCCGGGGGAGGGAGGGGTACGGATGTGGGGCGAGCCTGCGGCAGCAGAGGCCAGCGTGACGTTGCAGCAGCCTGAGGCGCGCCGTGCTTCTCCCAGGGAAGTTGTCCCTGGATCACGGGAGCCTGGCAGTGGCGGGCTGCATAGGCTCCCAGGAGGGGCGGTGTGGATAGGGACCTGTTCTTGCACACAGGCTTCTTGGTGGCGGCCGCAGCAGCCTTAGCGTCTCATGCCCGTCTCTGTGGTCCGCACGGATAGCCGCGGCTCACTCTCGTCTCTGGAGCTCCTTTACGCGGCGCTCTTAATCCCCTCTCCTTGCGCACCAGGAAACAGAGAGGCAAGAAGAAGTCTCCTGTCCCTTCGGCAGCTGCAGACTTTTTCTCGGGCACCCTCCCGGCTAGCTGTGGCGCACTAGCCCCCTTCAGGCTGTGTTCACGCCGCCAACCCCAGTCCTCCCCCTGCGATCCGACCGAAGCCCGAGCCTCAGCTCCCAGCCCCCGCCCACCCCAGCGGGTGAGCAGACAAGCCTCTCGGGCTGTTGAGTGCTGGTCGGCACCGATCCTCTGTGCGGGAGTCTCTCTCTCTGCTTTGCCCTCCGCACCCCTGTGGCTGCGCTCTCCTCCGTGGCTCCGAAGGTTCCCCCCACCACCCCCGCCCCGTCTCCGCCAGTGAAGGGGCTTCCTAGTGTGTGGAAACTTTTCCTCCTTCACAGCTCCCTCCCACTGGTGCAGGTCCCGTCCCTATTCTTTGTCTCTGTTTTTTCTTTTTTCTTTTGCCCTACCTGGGTACGTGGGTAGTTTCTTGCCTTTTGGGAGGTCTGAGGTCTTCTGCCAGCGTTCAGTAGGTGTTCTGTAGGAGTTGTTCCACATGTAGATGTATTTCTGATGTATTTGTGGGGAGGAAGGTGATCTCCACGTCTTACTCTTCCGACATCTTGAAGGTCTCCTCCTTTATGAGTTCTTATTGAAGTCTAGATGTGATATAGAAAACAGAGAACTTTGCAATGGACCTTTTGTATAGAAGAATTCTGGGATAAGAGACTAATTTACTCCTTAATAGAAAGATAATCCCGAGAGCACACTAGCACAGAACATAGGCTTTGGTAGCAGACTGACTTGGGTTAAAGCTTTGTTCTGCTTCTTAATTGTTAGTTTATTCCCCAAGTTCCAGGGAAATGTCTCCTTTTTAAGAAAAATTTTCCTCACTTCTGCTTTAGCATTGATTTTCATTTTCTGGATTTAAATGATTAATAATAATATATATTCACACATACACATATATATATCTACACACATTTTTATGGGTGTATATACATATATATGTATAGGAATCAATATATTTATCCATGTGTATTTTATTGTGCTTCCTATGCCAGACATTCTTCTAAGTGATTTATAAACCATTCACTCATTTAATCCTTGTAATAATCCTCTAAGGTAGGCTGCTTTATGTCACTATTTTACTGATGAGGTTATTAAAACACAGAGAAGCTAGGTAACCTGCCAAAGGTCACTCAGCTAAAGTGGCACAGTGGGATTCAAATTCAGATAATCTCATTCCATAGTCCACTATGTGTTTAAATCACTATACTGTGCTGCTTCTCTAATCATCTCTTTAGAATTATTTATTTGGTTTGGTCATCCCAGTTATACTATAAACTCTTGCCTTTTTCATGTTTGTATGCACAGAAGATGGCATAGTATGTGGAGTATAGAAAGGGTGCAATCACGGGGGTGTTGGGCTGTCTGGAAAAGAAGTGCTATCCAGTATGATCCCAGCATGGAATTCCAGGGAGGGTGGGCTTGGAGTGAGTAGAGGCAAAGGAAATTAAGGCAGGGTGGGTAGATTGGTGCTGGGAAGACTTTTTATTCTATGATGATCTTTTTGTAGGAAAAGAAAGTAATTGAAGGTCTTCAGTTGACAGGGAACATTTTAGAAAAATAGTTGAGCACAGTATGATGTACTTCTGAAAAAGGAAAAAGACTGGAGAGTGGGGATCAAAGTATAGATCCTCTCAGTATTTCTGGGAGGAGACAATGAGACTTTAAAACTCTGAGTGGAGACAGTGGACATAGAGAGGAAGCTGAAGAATTGAGAGAGATTTAGGAGATGGAACCTGCAGAAGTTGATATGGGGTTGGAAGGAAAGGAGAGAATTAGGGTACCTCAGGGAGTAGCTATGCACCTATAGCTAAATAGGAGGCACGGCGAGTTGGTAGAAAAGAAAACAAGTTCTAATTTGGACATATTTAGGGTGATGTATGATTAAGATGTATATAGCTGGGTCACTGGGTAGAATATTTTATGAAGATTTAGGTATGGTACTCTGGCATTTAAGAGAAAGAGCTGGACTAAAGGTACATTTTGAGAGGTATCATTTCTTAAATGATAAGTGAAGTCATAGGGATGGTTTCAAAAATTTATCCCTCCAAAAGTATGCCAAAGGAAAAAAATCTTTGAAATATCAACACTTATGGGGTAGATGAAGGAGGAAGACCTGCTGGGAAAGCCATGAAAGAAGTTCATGTCTTTTCCAAAAAAAAAAAACCCCTCAAGACAAACAAACAAAAACACCCAAGCCCAAACCTAACAACCAATGAAACAAACAAACAAAAACCACACATAGAGAAATATCTGTTCTATTAAATATTCTAAGCCAGAGGTTAGCAAACTATGGCCAGTGAGCTATATCTGGCCTGCCATCTGTTTTTTGTAAATACAGTTTTATTGGAACAAAGCCACACCTGTTCATTTATGTATTGTCTAGGGCTGCTCTTGTACTCACACAGCTGAGTTGAGTAGCTGGAACAGGGACCGTATGGCTGCGAAGCCAAAAATATTTACCATCTGGCCCTTTCCAGAAAAAGTATGCCGACCCCGGTTCTAGATATAAACAGGAGGAAAACAAATACGAGATAAAATGAACCTTCAACTTAAATTTTCAGAATGATTTTCTACGATACTTCTGTAAGCAAAGACATCTAGAAATGAAAGACCACCACTTCATGTGTGGTAGGGTCAACAACAACAAAATAGGTATATATGTGTACATACACATGTAATTATATATATTTTATATACACATGCATATGTAACTGTACCTTACATATATATATATATATATATACACACATATGTATGTATATATATGCAATTCTGCAGCAGTGCCTCAGAAAATAGGAGGAGGGTAAAGTATTTCATATTTACCCTATAGGAAATATGTTCCTGGATTAAGGAGAGTCCGCCACTTCCTTCCATATCAAAAAGATGAGTTGTATCATCCATCCATGTCTGGTCATTGAAATTTTCACTTATTCTTGGCTCCCTGCTTAGTAAGACACTGCTTCATTCAGATTCATAAATCACACTGGGAAAATACAGGCAAGAAAAAGGCTTGCATTATAGACTCATTCAGTTAAACATTCTGGAGGGCAAGATTGCTTTAGGCCTGAAAATGGAACATCTCAGTAGAAATTAAAAACATAAAGGAATGTGTTCAGGTAATTGCTTATTAAATTTTCAAACCCCAATAACAATAACAAGTTGAAATTGATTGCTCGATGTGTTTAAACTAGATGATGCCGAATGTACAAACTATAACTGTACCAGGGAGGCCTAAAAGTAAACCTTACTGAATAGCTAAGTACAGCAGTACCTTTTTGCCTCTGGGGTCTTGGAGAGAATTCAATAAGGCTGGCTGAGATAGTCCAAATTAAATTGGTTAGTAGCAAGTGCCAGTCTTTCTAGTTTGCAGTGACCCTTAGCTGAGTAGGTTCCAAATCAGCTGTGGGTCTTAGCAATAGAAAGGCAGAGGCACTCATATTTTTGCCTCTGGAGTGTACTTTCAATGTCACTGATTGTTTTCCCCCAGGAATCTCTCTGACTCCCTCCTCCTCTCCCTTACCACTCACCCATACACTGGAAATCTACAACAATTTAGTTATGGAATGGATTTGTCTGATCTTCCAAAATGTCTAATCAGTGTACATGGTTCCTTGTATGCTGATCTTGTAAGTCAATATTAGGAAGAGTTCCATAAACATTCCGATTAACCTATATTTAGGGAATGCCTATCTCAACATTAATACAAGGTATCCTCACTTAAATAGAACTTTTAAAATGAAGACTCTTCTGCAATCACGTTTTTATCATGGATTTTATATATTCTCTAATTCATAAATTACAAACAATAAATATTTAATATCTGAGCATTTATCTTTACTCTTCCAGGAACGCCATGAAATAAATATATATTCAGATAATTGCTTGCACTATTTTCAGCTATAGATGTAGTATCATACAATATTCAGTGATCTGGAGAACTTTGTTCACATATGGAAACAGTGATTACATTATTTTAACTGTAAAATGTAAGCAAAACTACAGAGGTAAAACAATATGTTTTCAACATAAGCTGAAGTGAGAGCAGGTCATCTTTACCCATGAGTGAGAAAACTCAGTTACCTAGACCCTCCTACTCTCCTTGGTTAAATTGGGCTGAGTGCCCTGTACTTTTTCTATCATTTTTACAGTTGGAGAGATTGGAAATTGTACTGTGATCTATAGAGAAGGCTGCTCTGACTATAGTCTCTGATGAGAACATTTATTGTACACACTGGAGACTCTTAAAAACTGAGGAGTAAAACACATCAAAGGAAAGAAGAGCGGGGGTAAGAGTGGACTGGAGAATAGTTGTTTGGATGAAGGGAAAATAGAAAAGTAATAGGGTCTCTAAATAGAAGAGTTGTGATATGTACAAAACTTCTAAAAAGAGTTTGAAATCAAAACTGGCCTGGCTAGAATCTCCTTCTATGATTTCACACCTGTCTGGGACCACAATGGAGCTGAAAATTCGTAAGGATCAGATTCTCCTGGGTGAAAAGCTCCTTTGCTTTACCACCTTTCTTGCAGACAAATTCTGGCTGTTTCAGATGTAATTGGCGAGGTCTTCTGATTTTGGCTGACACTTGTGAGTAATTATCACGATCCTCCACAGATACCTGTTGTAAGCTGTTATTAGTTAGACAGGTTAGTTGTGCTGCAGTAACAAACAGCTACCCAACAATCTAAGTGGTAAAATCATGAAGGTTTGTTTTCTCTCAGACGTTGCATAAGTCCACTGGATACTCTGTGTGGTCTTCACTCCAGGACCCAGGCTCTTAGAATGGCACTTATCTGGACCTTCTTTGAAAGTCACAGCAAAAGGAAAGAAAGATAGAGGTGAAATGTACTCTTAAAGCATCCACCTGGAAAAAAAATCATTTCTGCTCACGTTTCATTGACCACAAGTAACCATGTGGTCATGGCAAAATACAAAGGAGTTGTGAGGTACAGTTGTCCTTTGTGTTCAAGAAAACTAGAGCTTTTTGATGGAGAGTACAGTACAATTAACTATTATACTTAATCATTACATATAAGGCACTGGGAAGGAGTATCTGCCTTTAAAGGGCTTATGACTTAGACAAAACAATGGTAATTATATGCAAATTATGCAAATGAAAGCTGGCCAAATTAGTGAACAAGGGAAATCTCAAAGAAGTCGTTTGGAGGAGGTGCCACAATGATGTGATGAGGGTTTGAACACTGGCTCTGCCACTTCATAGCCATATGACAATAGACAAGTGACTTCATCATACAGATGACTCAGTTTCCTTATCCATATAGTGGGATGACGGAAGATGCTTTCCTATAGGTAGATTGTGAGAATCATATGAGATAAAATGTGTAGAGGATAACACTTAGATAACATTATTGAGAATGAACAGTAGCAAGAGTGTTGGCTCATAGACTTATCTCTGGGGATCTGAGGTGACAGAGGGGGCTTTGCAGAATAAGATTAGTTGAGTTTATCCTTGAAGTAATCTGCATTTACTTAGCTAAAAAGAATGAGGAGAAAGTGAGCCAAGAGTCAGAGCCAGGGTGTGATCAGAGTGTTTCAGGGGAGTAATTAGATCTGTTTGGTTGGATCAGGAAGTTTGTGGGGAGAACTTCTTTAGTGGCAAATCAGGACCCCGTGGAGGTTTTTAAGCACAGGATTGCAAAACAGAGTGTGAGGAAATTAATTTGACAGAGTTGTGTGGGGTAGATTGGAGAAGCAACAATGCAGGGGAGGAGCTATTTGTGTAACAAGAGGAAATGGAGTTAGAAAGGAAAAGAGAAGCTCTGTAAGATGTTTCGCCTAATAGGAAAACACGGAATCTAGTTAACCATGGTTAACTGACTGTAAGGTAATGAGAAGAAAAGATAAAGAGACAGTTGCCAGGACCAAAAAGTCTAGTGTTTTATGCCTCAATACCCAAGTACAACAAAGCTTGTTAGAGCTGAGTGATTAACCTAACTTAATTTCCTGTCCTTAGCTGACATATCACAGCTCTAAATACCACCCAGATTTAGTTTTCCTTGTGTATTGCTACTCTACAGAAAGTCAAAACGAGCCCATGAAATTACATATGTTGACTTGTTGGTCCCTTGGAGAAAATGCGAAATAAGAGACTGTCAAAGAAATACAACAAAAGCTTTGGAAGAAATAAACACTAGGACAGCCAAGTAAACCAATCAGCTTGAAGTTAAGAACAAACATGAATTCAGTTGTTAGAGCAGCAATAACTCCAAGGCTGTGAACACGCCAATGACTGGATCCGTTGGCAGGCAGTGAGAGCCATAGCCTGCTGCCGGCTGCTGTATTTAAGGCTGCTTTAGGTTAGAATGCAGATGTACAACATTTAAAGTTTATGGTTAAAACATGGATTCGGATCACTTTAAAGGCAGCCAGCCCAACCTTTAACGTTACGGAACGGCTATAGACTAAATTACACGTTAACCTGAGCTTTAAGATGAGATAGAAACAGGCTTGCTTGGGAGAGACTGGAGACCCCACCTTCTCAGCATTTTGCATCCAGGGAAGTTCTGACCGATTAAGCATGGGAGGTTTTCTGGCAAAAGTGAAGTAAGAAGATGGTAATTTTGCCACATATCCAAAGGAGGACTGAAGGTCAGGTGTGAGGGTTACAATAAGCATACCATTTAAAAGAGCTGAATAGATGTCCTCAGAGCAAGAAACAGATTCAGATCATTTTACGTGCGTTACTACCCTTCGACAAGGAAGAGCTAGGAAGATCTCTCCTTAGCCTTGTGACTTCATCAATGACATACCTAGGGCATGGTTAACTCTTTTTATTAGTTGCTATTAGCCCATGTTTCTTTGGGGAAGAGAGGGAAAGAGGGAGAAAGAACTTACTGTGGAAATGCAAAGATGCAACATTTTAATACAGGGCTGGAGAATATATATCTGAATATTCATAATGAATATCATTTAAAGAATATCTAGTATTGTCTGAAGCTCGCCAGCTGTAGAATTGTTGGCGGTTCCTTAGGATTTAGTTTTTTCTGAAAGCCTTCACTTCTAAAGTTTCCAACCCTTGTGCTCTTAAATTCAATTCTAGCTTCTTTATTTAGCATTGGAATTTGCTTTGCTTTCTCCTTCTCTTACTTTGATGCATTAACCTTAAAAAAAATCAGTGACGCTCTTTCATCGTATGGACCTCTGTGCCATTATGATTTTCTCTTTTACAAATGGGCTCAGTTCATTTTCACTGACCTAACTTTACCTGAATTTCTCTGTCCCACTGGAACTCAGAATCTGAGCCATCTTCCTCAACAATTTCCTGCTGCCTTTGGGGGCACATATCTCATCTTCCATCCTTTTGCTTTAGGCTCTGTTTTCTAGGTAAGTCCGTATTTAACGCACCGAGTCACTGTGATATTTGCAAACCTACACAAATCTTATTCAGTCCATCCTTTTCTTGTCAAGGCATCTGAGGCAACATGCCTTGGCCACATGAGTACACTCTCTTGTGTACTGTCTCGCTATTTATTTTTTAATGCCTGATACCTTTTCAATGGTATGATATCATCTAAGCAAACACATATATAAGCATAGACACACATAGCACATGAGCATATACATGAAAGTGAATAAACGATATTCTGAAATTATTTAATGTGTAGTAGTTCTGGGCAGGGATGTGAAGGAGGCCCTTACTACTTTGTTGAAATTGACAGCTTGTGGGTTCTTAGACTCACTTTGGTCAGGAGTGATGTTGTTGTTATTGTTGAACTTTATGAATTGAAATGCCAAGATTTGAGGCCGAACATGTTGTCCAGCGGGTGGGAGGGCCCTTACCAGCTGGATTGCTTCACACATTTATGTCACCAGCCTGGCTTCTAAAGGCATTTTAGTTTGTCCCTTGCTCTCTATGTCTCTGCATTGTTTGGACATTCAATATTAAGACTGTAATTAGGAAAGCACATGAAATAATAGGCCAAAAAATATAAAAATAGGAGTGGTCACCAAGGAGAAGACCAGAAGGACATTTTCCAAGAGGCTGCACAGAGGGACCACTTGGCTGAAATGACTTGGTTCTATCCTCACAATCTTAGAGTCCTATTCTGTTTTCTAGGAATCTGAGTGCAGATAGATCTCTCAGTATTTTCATTATATCTTCTAGAGTACCATGCATAACAGGTTGAAATAGTTAAGATACAATGAGAAATAAAACTGTCAAAAGAAACCAGAATACTTAGTTATGGGACAGCCCAATCTTTCCTTATAAATCTTTGAGAAGCCATATCATATTACAATGGCCAATTTATTGCTTTATAATATTCAGCAATGGAAACTGGGAAAGTTGAAGTTCATATGATAAGGTAGTATCTTTCCCTACTAAATTCCCTTCATTATCACCACTCCTCCCCTACCTATGTAAGTAGGGCATAAGGTGGAAATGTATTAAATAAGAAGGCTGTTCCACAATGCAAATGCATTCTGGCTTAAAGTGTGTGTTTGTCCCTCTGGGGAAGTCCATGTAAAACTGATCTTTCCCTCCATATGTGTGGCAGAGAATAAGCATATTATCTATTACTTTCTGTTTCTTTTTACTCTCCCTATGCTTTTCTAAATCATTTCTTAATTTCCAGGAACATTTTTATCCCAACTGACCCCAATTTATAAGTGAATTGCACAAACGTTCTAATGTCCATCACTTCTCCAAGAGAAATAAATTGGGCAATTGTAGAAGGTTAAACACCACTTAAAATATAAAAATGCTGAACAGCAATGTTACTTTTTTACATACTCCTCCCAAGAGGTTGCATTCAGGGTGAGTAAGGAGGTGAGCTTTGCTGTAGAGTCAATTAATCTTTCTTCTTTTTATTTTTATTTATTTTAAATTAAAGTATAATTGGCAAACCATATTATTAGTTTCAGGTGTACATCATAGTGATTCAACACTTAAATTCATTATGAGATGATCACCACAATCAGTTTAGTTACCATCTCTCACCCTTTAAAGTTATTACAATATTATTGACTATATTCCCTATTCTGTATAGCACATCCCCATGACTTATTTATAACTGGAACTTTGTGTTTCTTAATCTCCTTTACCTATTTCCCTCATCCCCCCATTCTCCTCTTTCCTGGCAATCACCAGTTTGGTTTCTGTATCTATGAATCTTTTCTGTTCTGTTTGTTCATTTATTTTGCTTTTTAGATTCCATATATAAGTGAAATCATATGGTATTTGTATTTCTCTGTCTGACTTATTTTACTTAGCATAATACCCACTAGGTCCAACCATGTTGTTACAAATGACAAGATATCTTTCTTTTTTATGGCTGAATAATATTCCATTGTGCATGTGTGCATGTGTGAGTGTGTGCGTGTGTGTGTGTGTATAATTTCTTTATCCATTCATCAATTGATGGACACTTCAGTTGCTACCATATCCTGGATATTATAAATAATACTGCAGTGAACTTAGGGGGTGCAAAAATCTTTTTGAATTAGTATTTTTGTTTTCTTCCAATAAATACCCAGGAGTGGAATTGCTAGATCGTATGGTAGTTCTATTAATTTTTTGAGGAACCATCATCTTGTTTTCCACGATGACTGCACCAATTTAGATTCCTACCAGTAATGCACAAGAGTTCCCTTTTCTCTACATCCTCAGCAGCACTTGTTTTTTCTTGTCCGTTTGTTTATAGCCATTCTGACTGGTGTAAAGTGATGTCTCATTGTGGTTTTGATTTGAATTTCCGTGATAAGTAGTGACATTGAGCATCTTTTCATGTGCCTGTTGGCCATCTGTATGTCTTTTTTGGAAAAATGTCTGTTCAGGTCCTTTGTCCCTTTTTAGATTGGATTGTTTGGCTTTTTTTTATATTAAGTTGTATGAGTTATTTATACATTCTGCATATGGACTCACCAGATATATGATTTGCAAATATCTTCTCCCATTCAGTAGGCAGCCTTTTTGTTTTGTTGCTGGTTTCCTTAGATAAGCAAAAGTGTTTTAGTTTGACATAGTCCCATTTGTTTATTTTTGCTTTTGTTGCCCTTGCCTGAGCAGACATATACCAAAAAAGTCGTTAAGATCAGTGTCAAGGAGCTGACTGCCTATGCTTTCTTCTAGGAGTGTTATGGTTTCAGGTCCTACATTCAAGTCTTCTTAAACCATTTTAAGTTTATTTTTGTATATGTTGTAAGATAGTGGTCCAGATTGATTCTTTTGCATGTAGCTGTCCAGTTTTCCCAACACCATTTATTGAAGAGACTGTCTTCTTTATTGTATATTCTTGCCTCTTTAGTGGTAGATTGACCATATGTGTTTGGTTTATTTCTATGTCCTCTATCCTGTTTTGTTCCTTTGATCTATGTGCCTGTTTTTACACCAGTTCCATACTGTTTTGATTACTATAGCTTTGTAGTGTAGTTTGAAGTCAGGTGGTATGATACCTCTAGTTTTGTAATTGCTTTGGCTATTTGGAGTCTTCTGTGTTTCCATACAAATTTTAAGATTATTTTGTCCGGTTCTGTAAAAAATGTTATTGGAGTTCTGATAGGGATTACACTGAATCTGTATATGGCTTTGGGTAGTATGGACATTTTAAACAATATTAATTCTTCCAATCCATGAGAACGGTATATCTTTCTATTTATTTGCATTGTCTTTAATTTTTTCCATTGACATCTTATAGTTTTTAGAGTACAGGTTTTTCACCTCCTTGGTTAAATTTATTCCTAGGTATTTTATACTTTTGGATGTGCTTGTAAGTCAGATTGTTTTCTTAATTTTTCTTACTGATACTTTGTTATTAGTATATAGAAATTCAACAGATTTCTGTATATTAATTTAGTGTCCTGCAACTTTACTAAATTCATTTGTCAGATCTAATAGTTTTTGGTGTAGTCTTTAGGGTTCCTATATATAGTAGCGTGTCATATGCAAATAGTTACAGTTTTACATCTTCCTTTCTAATGTGGATGCTTTTTCTCTTTTTTTCTTGCCTAATTGCTATGACTAGGACTTCCAATATTAGTTTGGTGTGGGTTGGTGTCCTTGTCATAATCCAAACTCAGAGGAAAAGCTTTCGGATTTTCACTGCTAAGTATGATGTTAGCTGTGGGTTTGTCATAAATGGCCTTTATTATGTTGAGGTACGTTCCCTCTGTATCTACTTTGTTGAGAGTTTTTATCATAAATGCATGTTAAATTTTGTCAAATGCTTTTTCTGCACCTGTGAGATGATTGTATGATTTTTATTCTTTGTTTTGTTAATGTGGTGAATCATGTTGATTCATTTGCAGATGTCGAACCATCCTTGTGTCCCTGGAATAAATCCCACTTGATCATAATGTGTGATTCTTTTAATGTATTGTTGAGTTTGGTTTGGCAATGATTTATTGAGAATTTTTGTATCTATTTCATCAGCGGTATTGGCCTGTAATTTGCTTTTTTGTAGTATCTTTTTCTGTTTTAGGGTTTCTCTGTGCTTCCTGGACTTAGATACATGTTTATCTTGCCAGGTTTGGGAAGTTTTCAGCTGTTATTTTTTCAAATACGTTTACTGTCCCTTTCTCTCTCTCTTCTATTTCTGCGACCCTTATTATGCAAATGTTCTTATGCTTGATGCCTCAGAGATCCCTTAAACTATCCTCATTTATTAAAAATATTTTTTTTCCTTTTGCTGTACCAATTGGGTGATTTCCACTATGTTGTCTTACAGATCACTGATCTGTTCTGCATCATCTTCAGCTGTTGATTCCATCTAGTGTATTTTTCATTTCAGTATTGTATTCTTCAGTTGATTGGTTCTTTTTTGTTTTCTTGAAATAGAATTTGTGTTTATTTCATATTACTACGTGGATTAAGTACAATCTGATTCCATTATTATTATTTTTTTTACTATTTTTTTGTCTTTTTTTAACATCTTTATTAGAGTATAATTGCTTTACAATGGTGTGTCAGTTTCTGCTTTATAACAAAGTGAATCAGTTATACATATACATATGTCCCCATATCTCTTCCCTCTTGCATCTCCCTCCTTCCCACCCTCCCTATCCCACCCCTCCAGGTGGTCACAAAGCACTGAGCTGATCTCCCTGTGCTATGCGGCTGATTCCCACTAGCTATCTATTTTACGTTTGGTAGTGTATATATGTCCATGCCACTCTCTCACTTTGTCTCACCTTACCCTTCCCCCTCCCCATGTCCTCAAGGCCATTCGCTAGTAGGTCTGTGTCTTTATTCCCGTCCTGCCCCTAGGTTCTTAATGACCTTTTTTTTTTTTTTTAATTCCATATATATGTGTTAGCATACGGTATTTGTTTTTCTCTTTCTGACTTAATTCACTCTGTATGACACTCTCTATGTCCATCCACCTCACTACAAATAACCCAATTTTGTTTCTTTTTATGGCTGAGTAATATTCCATTGTACATATGTGCCACATCTTCTTTATCCATTCATCTGTTGATGGACACTTAGGTTCCTTCCCTGTCCTGGCTATTGTAAATAGAGCTGCAGTGAACATTTTGGTACATGACTCTTTTTGAAGTATGGTTTTCTCAGGGTATATGCCCAGTAGTGGGATTGCTGGGTCGTATGGTAGTTCTATTTTTAGTTTTCTAAGGAACCTCCATACTGTTCTCCATACTGGCTGTATCAATTTACATTCCCACCAACAGGGCAAGAGGGTTCCCTTTTCTCCACACCCGCTCCAGCGTTAATTATTTGTAGATTTTTTGATGATGGCCATTCTGAGTGGTATGAGATGATATCTCATTGTAGTTTTGATTTGCAATTCTCTAATGATTAATGATGTTGAGCATTCTTTAATGTGTTTGTTGGCAATCTGTATATCTTCTTTGGAGAAATGTCTATTTAGGTCTTCTGCCCATTTTTGGATTGGGTTGTTTGTTTTCTTGATGTTGAGCTGCATGAGTTGCTTGTATGTTTTGGAGATTAATCCTTCTTCAGTTGCTTCATTTGCAAATATTTTCTCCCATTCTGAAGGTTGTCTTTTTGTCTTGTTTATGGTTTCCTTTGCTGTGAAAAAGTTTTTAAGTTTCATTACGTCCCATTTGTTTATTTTGGCTTTTATTTCCATTTCTCTAGGAGGTGGGTCAAAAAGGATCTTGCTGTGATTTATGTCATAGAGTGTTCTGCCTATGTTTTCCTCTAAGAGTTTGATGGTGTCTGGCCTTACATTTAGGTCTTTAATCCATTTTGAGTTTATTTTTGTGTATGGTGTTAGGGAGTGTTCTAATTTCGTTCTTTTACGTGTTGCTCTCCAGTTTTCCTAGCACCACTTATTGAAGAGGCTGTCTTTTCTCCACTGTATATTCTTGCCTCCTTTATCAAAGATAAGGTGCGTGGGTTTATCTCTGGGCTTTCTATCCTGTTCCATTGATCTATATTTCTGTTTTTGTGCCACTACCATACTGTCTTGATGACTGTAGCTTTGTAGTATAGTCTGAAGTCAGGGAGCGTGATTCCTCCAGCTCCGTTTTTCTTTCTAAAGATTGCATTGGCTATTTGGGGTCTTTTGTGTTTCCATACAAATTGTGAAATTTTTTGGTCTAGTTCTCTGAAAAATGTCATTTGTAGTTTGATAGGGATTGCATTGAATCTGTAGATTGCTTTGGGTAGTAGAGTCATTTTCACAGTGTTGATTCTTCCAATCCAAGAATATGGTATATCTCTCCATCTGTTTGTATCATCTTTAATTTCTTTCATCAGTGTCTTATAGTTTTCTGCATACAGGTCTTTTGTCTCCTTAGGTAGGTTTATTTCTAGGTATTTTATTCTTTTTGTTGCAATGGTAAATGGGAGTGTTTTCTTAATTTCACTTTCAGATTTTTCATCATTAGTGTATAGGAATGCAAGAGATTTCTGTGCATTAATTTTGTATCCTGCTACTTTACCAAATTCATTGATTAGCTCTACTAGTTCTCTGGTAGCATCTTTAGGATTCTCTATATATAGTATCATGTCATCTGCAAACTGACAGCTTTACTTCTTCTTTTCTGATTTGGATTCCTTTTATTTCTTTTTCTTCTCTGATTGCTGTGGCTAACACTTCCAAAACTATGTTGAATAATAGTGGTGAGAGTGGGCAACCTTGTCTTGTTCCTGATCTTAGTGGAAATGGTTTCGGTTTTTCACCATTGAGGATGATGTTCGCTGTGGATTTGTCATATATGGCCTTTATTATGTTGAGGAAAGTTGCCTCTATTCCTACTTTCTGGAGGGTGTTTATCATAAATGGGTGTTGAATTTTGTCAAAAGCTTTCTCTGCATCTATTGAGATGATCATATGGTTTTTCTCCTTCAATTTGTTAATATGGTGTATCACATTGATTGATTTGCATATATTGCAGAATCCTGGGATAAACCCCACTTGATCATAGTGTATGATCCTTTTAATGTGCTGTTGGATTCTGTTTGCTAGTATGTTGTTGAGGATTTTTGCACGGATGTTCATCAGCGATATTGGCCTATAGTTTTCTTTCTTTGTGACATCTTTGTCTGGTTTTGGTATCAGGGTGATGGTGGCCTCGTAGAATGAGTTTGGGAGTGTTCCTCCCTCTGTTATATTTTGGAAGAGTTTGAGAAGGATAGGTGTTAGCTCTTCTCTAAATGTTTGATAGAATTTGCCTGTGAAGCCATCTGGTCCTGGGCTTTTGTGTGTTGGAAGATTTTTAATCACAGTTTCCATTTCAGTGCTTGTGATTGGTCTGTTCATATTTTCTATTTCTTCCTGGTTCAGTCTCGGAAGGTTGTGCATTTCTACGAATTTGTCCATTTCTTCCAGGTTGTCCATTTTACTGGCCTATAGTTGCTTGTAGTAATCTCTCATGATCCTTTGTATTTCTGCAATGTCAGTTGTTACTTCTGCTTTTTCATTTCTAATTCTACTGATTTCAGTCTTCTCTCTTTTTTTTCTTGATGAGTCTGGCTAATGGTTTATCAATTTTGTTTATCTTCTCAAAGAACCAGTTTTTAGTTTTATTGATCTTTGCTATCTTTTCCTTCATTTCTTTTTCATTTATTTCTGATCGGATCTTTATGATTTCTTTCCTTCTGCTAACTTTGGGGGTTTTTTTGTTCTTCTTTCTCTAATTGCTTTAGGTGTAAGGTTAGGTTGTTTATTTGAGATGTTTCTTGTTTCTTAAGGTAGGATTGTATTGCTATAAACTTCCCCCTTAGAACTGCTTTTGCTGCATCCCATAGGTTTTGGGTCCTCGTGTTTTCATTGTCATTTGTTTCTCAGTGTTTTTTCATTTCCTCTTTGATTTCTTCAGTGATCTCTTGGTTATTAAATAGTGTGTTGTTTAGCCTCCATGTTTTTATATTTTTTACAGATTTTTTCCTGTAATTGATATCTAGTCTCATAGCGTTGTGGTCAGAAAAGATACTTGATACGATTTCAATTTTCTTAAATTAACCAAGGCTTGATTTGTGACCCAAGATATGATCTGTCCTGGAGAATATTCCATGAGCACTTGAGAAGAATGTGTATTCTGTTGTTTTTGGATGGAATGTCCTATAAATATCAATTTAGTCCATCTTGTTTAATGTATCATTTGAAGCTTGTGTTTCCTTATTTATTTTCATTTTAGATGATCTGTCCATTGGTGGAAGCAGGGTGTTAAAGTCCCCTACTATGATTGTGTTACTGTTGATTTCCCCTTTGATGGCTGTTAGTATTTGCCTTATGTATTGAGGTGCTCCTATGTTGAGTGCATAAATATTTACAATTGTTATATCTTCTTCTTGGATTGATCCCTTGATCATTATGTAGTGTCCTTCTTTGTCTCTTGTAATAGTCTTTGTTTTAAAGTCTATTTTGTCTGATATGAGAATTGCTACTCCAGCTTTCTTTTGATTTCCATTTGCATGGAATATCTCTTTCCATCCCCTCACTTTCAGTCTGTATGTGTCCCTAGGTCTGAAGTGGGTTTCTTGTAGACAGCATATATACGGGTCTTGTTTTTGTATCCATTCAGCCAGCCTGTGTCTTTTGGTTGGAGAATTTAATCCATTTACCTTTAAGGTAGTTATTGATATGTATGTTCCTATTACCATTTTCTTAATTGTTTGGGATTTATTATTGTAGTTCTTTTCCTTCCCTTGTGTTTCCTGCCTAGGGAAGTTCCTTTAGCATTTGTTGTAAAGCTGGTTTGGTGGTGCTGAATTTTCTTAGCTTTTGCCTGTCTGTAAAGCTTTTAATTTCTCCATCAAATCTGAATGAGATCCTTGCTGGGTAGAGTAATCTTGGTTGTAGGTTTTTCTCTTTCTTCACTTTAAATATGTCCTGCCACTCCCTTCTGGCTTGCAGAGTTTCTGCTGAAAGATCAGCTGTTAACCTTGTGGGGTTTCCCTTATGTGTTGCTTGTTGTTTTTCCCTTGCTGCTTTTACTATTTGTTCTTTGTATTTAATTTTTGATAGTTTGATTAATATATGTCTTGGTGTGTTTCTCCTTGGATATATCCTGTATGGGACTCTCTGCACTTCCTGGACTTGATTGACTATTACATTTCCCATATTAGGGAAGTTTTGAACTATAATCTCTTCAAATATTTTCTCAGTCCCTTTCTTTTTCTCTTCTTCTTCTGGGACCCCTATAATTCGAATGTTGGTGCATTTAATGTTGTCCCAGAGGTCTCTGATACTGTCCTCACTTCTTTTCATTGTTTTTTCTTTATTCTGCTCTGAAGTAGTTATTTCCACTATTTTATCTTCCAGGTCACTTATCCGTTCTTCTGCCTCAGTTATTCTGCTATTGATCCCTTCTAGAGTATTTTTAATTTCATTTATTTTGTTGTTCATCTCTGTTTGTTTGCTCTTTAGTTCTTCTAGGTCCTTGTTAAACGTTTCTTGTATTTTTTCCATTCTATTTCCAAGATTTTATATCATCTTTACTATCATTACTCTGAATTCTTTTTCAGGTAGACTGCCTATTTTCTCCTCATTTGTTAGGTCTTTTGGGTTTTTGCCTTGCTCCTTCATCTGCTGTGTGTTTCTCTGTCTTTTCATTTTGCTTAACTTACTGTGTTTTGGGTCTCCTTTTTGTAGGCTGCAGGTTCGTAGTTTCCGTTGTTTTTGGTGTCTGTCCCCAGTGGTTAAGGTTGGTTCAGTGGGTTGTGTAGGCTTCCTGGTGGAGGGGACTAGTGCCTGTGTTCTGGTGGATGAGGCTGTTTCTTATCTTTCTGGTCAGCAGATCCACGTCTGGTGGTGTGTTTTGGGGTGTCTGTGGCCTTATTATGATTTTAGGCAGCCTCTGTGCTAATGGATGGGGTTGTGTTCCTGTCTTTCTAGTTGTTTGGCATAGGGTGTCCTGCACTGTAGCTTGCTGGTCGTTGAGTGGAGCTGGGTCTTGGCATTGAGGTGGATATCTCTGGGAGATTTTCACCATTTGATATTACGTGGAGCTTGGAGGTCACTTGTGGACCAGTGTCCTGAAGTTGGCTCTCCCACCTCAGTGGCACAGCCCTGACACCTGGCTGGAGCACCAAGAGCCTTTCATCCACATGGCTCAGAATAAAAGGGAGAAAAAAAAGAGAGAAAGAAGAAGATAAAATAAAATAAAATAAAATAAAGTAAAATAAAATAAAGTTATTAAAAAAAAATAATTATTAACAACAAAAAATTTTTTTAAGTAATAAATAAAAAAAAATTGACAGACAGAACCCTAGGACAAATGGTAAAAGCAAAGCTATACAGACAAAATCACACACAGAAGCATACACATACACTCTCACAAAAAGAGAAAAAGGGAAAAATATATATATATATCGTTGCTCCCAAAGTCCCCCTCCTCAGTTTGGGATGATTCGTTGTCTATTCAGGTATTCCAGAGATGTAGGGTACATCTAGTTGATTGTGGAGATTTAATCCGCTGCTCCTGAGGCTGCTGGGAGAGATTTCCTTTTCTCTCCTTTGTTTGCCCAGCTCCCGGGGTTCAGCTTTGGATTTGGCCCCGCCTCTGCGTGTAGGTTGCCTGAGGGTGTCTGTTCTTCGCTCAGACAGGATGGGGTTAAAGAGCAGCTGATTCGGGGGCTCTGGCTCACTCAGGCCAGGGGGAGGGAGGGGTACGGATGCGGGGCGAGCCTGCGGCGGCAGAGGCCGGCGTGACGTTGCCCCAGCCTGAGGCGCTCCACGTGTTCCCCTGGGGAAGTTGTCCCTGGATCACGGGACCCTGGCAGTGGCGGGCTGCACCGGCTCCCGGGAGGGGCGGTGTGGAGAGTGGCCTGTGCTCGCACACAGGCTTCTTGGTGGCGGCAGCAGCAGCCTTAGCGTTTCATGCCTGTCTCTGGGGTCAGCGCTGATCGCCGCAGCTCGCGCCCATTTCTGGAGCTCCTTTAAGCGGTGCTCTTAATCCCCTCTCCTTGCGCACCAGGAGACAAAGAGGCAAGAAAAAGTCTCTTTTCTCTTCGGCAGCAGCAGACTTTTTCCCGGACTCCCTCCCGGCTAGCTGTGGCGCACTAGCCCCCTTCAGGCTGTGTTCACGCCGCCAACCCCAGTCCTCTCCCTGCGATCCAACCAAAGCCCGAGCCTCAGCTCCCAGCCCCCGCCCGCCCCGGCGGGTGAGCAGACAAGCCTCTCGGGCTGGTGAGTGCTGGTCGGCACCGAGCCTCTGTGCGGGAATCTCTCCGCTCTGCCCTCCGCACCCCTGTTGCTGTGCTCTCCTCCGTGGCTCCGAAGCTTCACCCCCCTCCGCCACCCGCAGTCTCCGCCCACGAAGGGGCTTCCTAGTGTGTGGAAACCTTTCCTCCTTCACAGCTCCCTCCCACTGGTGCAGGTCCCGTCCCTATTCTTTGTCTCTGTTATTTCTTTTCTCTTTGCCCTACCCATGTACGTGGGGAGTTTCTTGCCTTTTGGGCGGTCTGAGGTCTTCTGCCAGCATTCAGTAGGTTTCCTGTAGGAGTTGTTCCACATGTAGATGTATTTGTGGGGAGGAAGGTGATCTCCGCGTTTATTCTTCCCCCATCTTGAAGCTTCTCCTTTGGTTCTTTATTCTATTTTCTGTTTCTCTGTTGAAGGTCTCACTGTGTTCTTCCATTCTTTTCCCAAGTTCATGAGTTTTTTTTACCATTATGCTGAACTCAGGTAGATTACTTATCACTGTTCTGTTTAGTTCTTTTTCTGAGGTTTTGTCTTATTCTTTTATTTGAAGCACATTCCTTTTTTCTCACTTTTGCCTGACTTTGTATATGTTTCTATGTATTAGGTTAATCAGCTATGTTTCATAGTCTTAAAGTGGCCTTACGTGGAAGATTTCCTGTGTGGCCCACGAGAGCAATGTCCGCTGGTCACCAGCGCCCGGTGCTCCATTGGTGTCCCCTGTGTCAGGTGTGTGTGCCCTCCTGTTGTGGTGGTGCTGTGGTTGCTGTGGTGTGCTTTGTTTTGGGGCTGGTCCCCTGGCTGGATGGCTATGGGGTCTGACCCTGGCTGCTGTGTGTGAGCTGGTGGGTAAGGCTGGTCCTCTGGGATGAGGGCTACTTTGTGGGGGGGCTAGAATCAGCTGATTCTGCCTGCTGGGTGTGGTTGGGTGGGGGCCACTTTGAAGGGGTGCCAGCCTGGGCAGGCCAGTTGGGCAGGGCAGACCTGCATGGATACGCTGGGGCAAGGTGAGTGGTGCTAGCAAGGTAGATGGTGAATGTCAGAAATGGCACCTAATAGCACTCGGCCATCTAGATAGAAGAAGAAATTTAAAAAGAGCAAAAAATAGTGCTTGCCAGTGCTTCAGTCCTTGGAGTAAGTTCCAACAGATCTCTGCTACTTCTTCATTCACACTAAAGTTAGCAAAATGAATCCCCCTTCATGTACAGAGGGACTTTTCAAACTGTTGCCTCTGCACTGAGACTAAAAGAGAATGAGTTTGTGCATGAGCCCCTGAAGAGCAATCCTCAATTTCCTACAGCCCACTGGCTCTCCTGGATATGAGCCCTGCTTCTGGTTTTCAAAGCCAGATGTTATGGAGCTTGTCTTCCCAAAGCAAGTCCCCCAGGCTGGGGAGTCCAACAAGGGGCTTGTATTCCTCACTCCTTAGGGAGGACCTCTACCTTTGTAATATTCCCTCCCACTTGTTGGTCACTGTGCTGGGGGTGTGCCTCCTGGTTAGATCAGATCTCTGCCCCTCTTACGCATCTCAGTGTGGTTCTTTCTTTATATCCTTTGTTGTAGATGAGCTGTCTGCTAGTCTTCAGGTCATTCTTGGAGACAGTTGTTCTATATGTAGTTGTAGTTTTGATGTAGTTTTGATGTGTCTATGGGAGGAGGTGAGCTCAGGATCCTCCTTCTCCACCATTTGAGTGGAGATGATTTGAAGATCTCATTTCTTCTCGTTTATTGTGAAGAAAGTTATTTTAGTAAATTAGGTATAAATTCTAAGACATTGGTCAAAAATACATAATGCAAAAGTCCTTTGAGTGAAGGTCATTTGTGTATTTTCCTTTGGCTTGTCCCCCCTCTCTGGTAGAACAACAGAACCCTTGTTCTCTGTAAAAAGGCTGGATCATATGTGTTGTACCTGACAGTGCTATAAGTTTGAGGGTTGGCAGGGGAAGGGAGAGGGGGAAGGGAGGAAGAGGAAAGTAGGGTGCAAAGTATCCCTGCCTCCAAAAGCCTCACTGACTGCAGGTCTGAGCAGCCTCTGTATTCCTCCTTCTAATACAATAATACTCAGCCAGATGTCCTTAAGACCCAGTTATTTTCTTTAATATCTCTGACATGATCTCATCCCCATCCTAGTGGAAAGCAATCTTGGCCCAAGTGGAGGCCTTTTCTCTTTTGCATCTGTGCTCTATCCTGAATACCACCTTGGTCAGTCGGTTTCTATTGCCTGGGGATTAAAATATACCCTTCAAAATTTGCACAGGGAGGTAGTTGGGGCTCCTAGTGGGCGTGAAAGGAATTTTATTCACTAGAAGTCCCAGTTGCCCACAATTTCAAGATGGCAACATGTGGTTAAATTAGCCTTTGCTAGGGTTAAAAACATAACGAGAAAACTTTACACCAGAAGCCACAAAGATCTCATCTGCCATCCCAGGACCATTCATTTTGAGTAACAGTTGGAGGGGCACCACCCACCAGTCCGTCCAAGAGGAGACAGCAGTCAGGAGCAAGTGGAGAGGAAAATGGAAACTGCATCCTGTTTGATAGCAACATGTTTCTTTTGAATGCAGACGCACTATTTATAAAACTCAAGGGATCTTTTTTTTTTTTTTTTAATACTATATTACATTTTTTTTTAACATTTTTCTATTTGATTTATTAGAAAGGCTTCAGATAAATTTCTGTCTGTAGTAAGCAGGGGGCTGGAAAGGCCTGCTTCTGTGCTCCATCTCTCCATGCTTGGCAAGTCTGATACTGGATTTCTGCTTGTATTTGGGATGGGTGATTACACAGCTGAAGGAGGTGGCGGCCAGAGCTGCAGATGGTCAGATAGCAGAGCTGGTCATGCAGGGATGTCTGCATTTTAGTTATGGGGACACTGCTTGTGTTTCTCTTTTTATTCTTCATGGCCGTTCTTTTCTGAGTCTAGCAAGAAGGAACTATTTCTAAACTCTATTTAGGGCAGTTAGAATGTGAAATCAGACTCCCCTGAGGAAGAATCAGACATAGCAGACAGTGTGAACTATAAGCCCTACCACAGGCTTAGACAGAAAAAGATCAAATATCTCTGACATATGGTGGGAGGATTTTCAGGTCCTGATATTAGAAGTGCTAGCAAGGGGGGATGCCCCTTGCAGAAAAGCGGGGAAAGCTGTGGAAAATAGTTTTTTGGTTGTAGGTAATTTGCCATACATGTTTCTGAGCTTCAAAAGCCTCCTTTGTCAAGTATGTTACCAGTAACACAGTATTTGATTTAGATCCGTAGGAAAAGAGAAAAATAAAGTCAGAAATCACATTAACAATTAGGTTGTGCTTTAAAAAAAATTCAAGGTAAAGTACAAGTTAATGTAAATGTAAGTGAAACAAAAATTATTCAGGGTAATGCACATAAGAGATAGCTATAGCTTGTTAAAACCATGCACCTAGAATTATTAGGAGACTGGCTGCAAAGTCAGCCCTAATGGATAGATTTTAGGGTGCTTTAAAAACACAGTATCTGCACATAATACATTATGATGACTCTGTGGCCCCAATTAGGTAGAGAGTTAAAACTAATAAAAGTACTGCAGCTTTAGGACAGAGGACCTACACTGTAGGTTTATTCTATTAAACTAACGTTGTCAAATTGTCAAGGAATCTCAGAATTGTTTTTCTCAAAGAAGTTTCCTAAGAACCCAGGCATACATCTTCAATTAGCTTTGGCTTTTCTTGTTGTTTTTCTTATTTCATTTCGTGATTAGTTAGACTGGGATGAAATATACAAAAAATAAAGATCTAGGATTTTTTGTAGTTTTTCTTAAAATTCTTGACATATTAGAGACACTGAGTTAAAACTACTAATCTGGAAAATTGTTTTTTTAAATAATAATTGAACAAAAATAAGTACCAAACTAAAAAAATGTTTAAAACCAAATACTCTGTTTTAATTTATAGGAACTGATTATTGTAATACATATGGTGCACTGCAATTACTTGTTTGTTAAAGTAAGGCAAAGCCTTATAAAAATATTCTACGAGTAAATTATCATAATATTTTAGCTAGGCCTCTGATTTATGTTGAGGACAGTAGAACAAATGTTTCCTATTCTTTTCAGTTCTGTGGACTCTCTAATCTTTAATTAAACCAAGGTTTTCCTCTCATTCAATCTCCCTGTTCATGATGAATTTGCATAATGAATCATTCTTTTCCCTTTTGTTAGATCTCCTTTTTACTCCAATTCATGTTTTTTCACCTAGTTTGTCTATTGTCCTGAGGCCCTGCTGATCTCATGTTGTCTTTTATCAAAACTCACTCACATTAGTGATGGAATAGATCATCTTTCAACCTAATGTAACCTGAAGGCAGCAATTGGACAGTTTTCTAGGTCTTGACCCATCCAGGGATCATATCTTGGAATGGTGCTCACGAGTGATATTTAAAAGATTTAATAGCCAATTCCGCAAATGCTCTGAACAATCAGAAAGGAAAAAAACCCATCAGTGCCGAAGCAGAGTTCTGAAGGTTCCCTAATGAGGCAGACATGAACGCTGGAGTTGCTAGATTGATTGTGGCATGTGGGGCTTCCTGGGACAAAGTCTAGGCTAGCCAGGTCGGGGCGCTCAAAGCCACAGATATTTACCCACCTGGACAAAAGACTTTCGTTACTTTAACAACCGATATGGCCATGTCGGTGTGTGCCAGCTCTTGTCATTGCTGAGGTTGTCTCTATAGAGGTCCACTCTTTCCTTAACTGCTTGCGGAAGGCCACAGTTATGAGTGGTTTAGCACTTGCTATTCCAGGTGTATCGACAGACAGCATCATCAGCGTCTCCTGGCGCTAGTAGGCAAGGCAGAACCTCAGGCCCCAGCCCAGACCTACTGAATCAGAATCTTCATTTTAACAAGCTCCCAGGATGACCTGTGACACATTGAAGTTTGAGAAGCATTGGTTAGCCCCTGTATTCTGGCTGGCCAGGAGGTGTGGGTGAGTTTCAGTACTTCTGAATCCAGACCACAGATAAGAAGCCCTTGGGAAGCATTTAAAAAAAAAAATACATGTCACCAAGCCCTATCTAGGGAGAATCTGATTTAATTTGTCTGGGATGGGGCCCGGGCAATAATAGTAGTCTTTAAAGTCTCATTTGGTGGTTATGTTGCATAGCCTGGGTTAAGGATAACTGGCATCTCTATCTGATGTAACTCGAGTAGGTATGATTTGTTTTTATCTGGGGCAAAAATGAGCAGGACCACACAAAAGTTTACTTAAGTTTGCCAGTCAAAGTTGACTTCATGCCCCTCTAATAATTGTAATATCAGGAAGATTAAGCAACCAGTACATGTGACTCCTCTGAACAGAAATTTATATATATATGTGTGTGTGTGTGTGTGTGTGTGTGTGTGTGTATATATATATATATATTGGTTTTATGCCTAATTCCTTCTACACAGAAAACCAAGAAAGAATCTGCTTGTTATTTCAGTTAATCTGATAGTATCAAGAATTAAGATTTCCTCTTACATAATGTATAACTGACCTCCTTTGTGAAAATTCCCTTACGTACCTAGAGTTCATATACTTATTATTGTTTATTCATTTATTTAATCTTTCAATATGTAAAAATGAATCTCTTATGTCCGTAGTATAACTGACGTATAAAATTGGTTCTCCCATCTGCTATCTGACTCTCTCAGTATGAAATTGTAACCATCTTCTTTTCCCGTCAAGGGAAAACTAGACTTGGCTAAATAAGGACAAAATGTATATTTTTTCTTTAATTATATAGAGGAATTATAAAACATTAAAAGGCAATTCTTTAGTATCATACATTTTGTCTAGTTTCCATAGACATTTCTCTACCAGCTTCCTGAGTCATGAGCTATCAGAAAGAATCAGCCCTCCAAGCTGTTGCTCACAGTCTATGACTCAGTGGCTGGAAATTTGGGCTCCCATCTTCTAGAGGTGGGTAGGAGAGAAAGGTGTTTTTGGCCAAGAGAAAGCTAGCAAAACAACTTACTGGAGGTAACCCAGTAATCAATGAGCTCTAATTTATAGCCTGTGATCCTGAAGCAGCAGACCATTATGCAGTTTTTCCACTGGTGCTGAAATCATTGCATTTGTTCATTTATGCATGTATTCATTCAACACACTTTTATTGAGTATGTGCTGCGTGTGTTGTACTCTGTTGAACTTTGAAGAGGCAAAGTAAAGAAACATTTCTTGCTCTCACATTGTTTCTAGATTGGAGGAGTACTTCTATTAAAGCTTCATTTAGGAGACTCAGGTTTTGGGAACCATATGCATAGAACTGGTACCTGAAGCTATGGGACTAGATGAGGTTACTCTCATTTAATTGTTTACTAAGTACTAACAAGGTAGGTAAGGGGCAGAGTCAGACACAGTAAAAAAGAAAAACAAAACAAAATTTCAAACATATATTGTAATTAACCATTTCCATGTCTGTATTTCACTCACTAGACTGGGAGCTCCTTGATGGAAAGATAATGTCTTATTCATTTGTGTACCTAAGATGTTTTTTAGCACAAATCCTGGTATCTACATGCTCATTAAATATGTAGAAATACATTCATGAATAAATCTAGGAATCCTGGATTCTGAATGATATAAGGAAGCTTAACATCATAGTTGAATGTGTGGTAGCACCCCCATACTTTCTAGATAAGGAGTATGAGAGAGATGGAGATGCTAGGTATTTACGTATACTTTGATTAATTAATTTCATCAGTGACAGAATAGACTATTGTGCCAGAGCCTTTGAGATTAGTAATCACCACAAGTTTAGAAATGATAACATTGTCTTGAGATTCAGTTTGTGCCAAGTCCTCTGAAATTCTGAAGGCCATTTCTCTTCCATAGGGATATGGAAGTCTCTGTTGACATTGTAAAGTTACTAAAAAAAAAAAAGTCAGACCTACCCCAGATGATCTCTTGATCTCTATGTGGTCTGTTGAGTCTAGAGGTTCCTTTGTGGTGATAACATTCTCTTGGGTGGACTGGGGATTCTGGCTCTGTGTCGCCAATATAGCACTAATTAATAATACATGAAGAAAGGAAAGCTCATCAGTAACCTTGGTTCCCTCAGAAACATCAAGTCCTCTTTCTTAGACTCATAACTGACCTTGAAACCACCCAAATTCCTCTGAAATGACTGGATGATATGCCCAGCCTCCTTTCCTTTCCTTTTCTTTCAACTAACTATGTAACATACAGTTTTAGATTAAAAACTGATTCTCATAAAAGGTGTCAGCCTTCATTTTGACTACCATTTACTGAGACCTTGTTCTTTGCCAGCCACTGTAACAAGCTGTACCTATATAATCAAACTTAATCCTTAAAATACCCTTAAAAGGTGACTACTATAGTTCTGTTTTTCCAGATTAAGAAAAAAAAAAAAAAGACTCAGGAAATTCCTCTACATCACCAAGGTACCAGTAAGTGGCAAACTGGAATTAATTTGGATTTTTCTGATTCCAAAATTTGTTCTGTTATTTACTGCCCCTGTGGATAACATTTATCTTCCTTTCTTGCATGTAAAGGAAAGCATGGAATAGTTCTCATTAAGAAAACTGCCATTTCAGGGTGTTCTTTCTTCCTCGTAATTTTGCAGAGGGAATGCAAAAATTATGATCTGGTTAGTCTCTCCTTGATATCAGGAAATTTGTTACATCTTGGGTAACATACATGTTCACTAAATACAATCCACTGAGTGAAAGGCCAAGTGTTTGGAAGAGAAGCTGGTTGAGAAGTCTGTTGGCACTCTTTGAGGCATTCAGATGGAGATATATGTCAGCAATTGTGTAACAGACATGCACTGGACCAGGAGTCAGAAAATGCAGGCTCTCCTCCCAGGTCTCTAACATACTAGCTTTGTCATCTAGAAATATATCATTTATCTAGGTCTCTTGTGCCTCAGTGAGAATGAAATAAGAAATGCATATGAACATGCTTTGTAAATGCTAAAGCACAGTACAGATAAATGTTTTAGGAGTTTTGCTATCTCAGAAGTATCTGAGCATCAAATGTATTGAATTCCTCCTCAAGCACATCAGGCCTCCCTTCTGAAAAAGGGAGCCCTTTGGGGAGATGAGGGTTGTCCTCACCACCTCCTTCTCCTTCACCCATTACAGCTAACCCACCCAAAGTCTGGTCAACTTTACATCCTAAATACTTCAAATCACCCAATTCTCTCCATCTCTACAACCTGTCCCTAATTCAGTCTACAAGTATCTTATACCTGGACCTCTATAATAGCCTTCTAAGTAGTATCCCTGCAACCATTTGTTGTTCTTTCCAACCCATTTTTCTAACTGTAGCCAGAGTGCATGTTTCCTAAGACAAAACCACTTGCATGACCTTGCTTGGATCTCTCAGTGCTTTCTTATCACACTTAGCATATTTTAAATATACTGACATCACCTGTAAGCCCTGTAGGACCTCACCCCTGCCTTCTCAGTCCCAGGCTGTTCCACTCGTCCCTGGGCCCTTGGCAATCCTCGTTCTTGAATATGCCATGTTTCCTTCCAACACGGGGCTTTCAGCCATGTGGTTAATCTTGTCCTGGAATGCCCTTCTTGCCCATCTTTGCTAGTTAACTCGTTCATCCTTTGGATTCCAGCTCAAAGTTTCTTTTCTAAAAATTCAGGGTTTTAATGATAAAAATGACTATAGGTAACATTTATTTAGCATTTACTGTGTCTCAGCATTCTGATAAGCACTTTAGAGGCAGGTACTGTTATTTTCCCAGTTCATTAATGAGGGTGGTTTGATGACTTGCTCAAGGTCACACAGCTAGTCAGAGATGGCACCATGTTGGGTATTTATTGTAAGGATATTGGACTATTCACAGAATTGATCAGAAGCTGGGAGAAGGAGGCCAGAAGCATAGTTGAGCCATTCTTTGTAGCAGAAAAACACACCCAAGGTCAGGCTGCAGGAAAAATTAAGTGCCACACTTGGCTTTGCTGCCCTAGGGCATGGTCTGTCCTCATGGCTGACTTCTCCACTCTGTTGCCTTTGATGTGAATGTTTTCCATATTAGCAGCATACTCTCAAGTTCCTCAGTCCTGAACAAGAGCACCGTATTGGTTGATTCTATGTCATGTGTCTGTGCCATAGCTGTCAGGGATGAGTAGGAGTCAAAACTCTGTCTCCTGCCAAGACTCCAGAAATGAGGGGTTCCCCCCAAATCAGAAGGGAGTCTAAAATGGGTAGCTAAAATTTCACACATATCCAGTACTTTAATACACCTCTGTGTCACTTGACTTGTGCCAAATGCCTGTAGACACATGTACTGTTGCAGTGCCAATACGTAGTTGAATATTGTAATATACTGGGTGTGCCCAACAAGCCACACCTCACAGTGAGGCTCTCCAAGGGCATCAGAGAGCGTGCTGTTGTTAACTTCAAAGACCTCCAGCAGTAGAAGACAACTGGTCAACCAAATTAAGAACCACCAAGGCCTGGGGTTAAGTGGCCAAGGCCTGGTCCTCAACAGTGTGGCACAGTGTGAAAAATAATGAGCTGGAGTCAGATATTTTTGCACATTTCTTTTTGAAGCTACACCTGGTCTTTACGTGGACTTCCTATGTGGAAGGTCACTGCAGGGAGATCACCTACTGAGCTGGAGTAATCAAGAGCTGACTTCATGGTAGAATGGAGGCTTTACAATAAGGGAAAGTGCAAAAGCAAAGAGGACCACTGAGAAAAAACCTAGAGGCAGTTAGGCCCAGGTTGTCTTAAGAGATTCATGCATAGGCAAATTTAATCCTGATGGAGAACAAAAGTATTTTCCCATGACAAGGGATACAGAGGAGACTGTGACCCTGAGAACCTTCTTTGTCAGTGTGTGAAAATTTGAAATGAAGCAAACTGGCTTAAAAATCGTAATCAATGACCCTCAGAAATAGTACCATCTTTTGCTAATCCAGTCTCGTAAATAAGATTCCCAACTCAGAGATAAAGTGAACTGGTTCTGAGCATAGGCTGTTTGTCCTTTTTTTCTCATGTCAAGGAGACTGTGACTTAGCCCCCTTGCTACCCCACCAAAAAACAAACAAACAAAAACCCCACCAAAACCCAAAAAACAAAAGACCTCTTGAGATCAAGAAAATAACAGCAATAGAAACGGCTGTTTACTGACATATGACTCCCATTGTACTTTAAAAATCTCCTAAATTCTTTACTCTCTTTGACAACTTTTTATTTATTTATTTTTAAAAAATTTATTTATTTATTTATTTATTTATGGCTGTGTTGGGTCTTCATTTCTGTGCGAGGGCTTTTCTCTAGTTGCGGGAAGTGGGGGCCACTCTTCATCGCTGTGCGCGGGCGTCTCACTATCGCGGCCTCTCTTGTCGCGGAGCACAGGCTCCAGACGCGCAGGCTCAGTAGTTGTGGCTCACGGGCCTAGTTGCTCCGCGGCATGTGGGATCTTCCCAGACCAGGGCTCGAACCTGTGTCCCTTGCATTGGCAGGCAGAGTCTCAACCACTGTGCCACCAGGGAAGCCCAATTTGACAACTTTTTAAATGAAGACTTTGGTTACACCCAGGATGTGCTATCTAGGCAAAATCTGGCATCTCATAAGCCTGGACTTGCTTGAATATACACATTCTTCATTTTTACACTTTTGTCTTTTCCTTCCTTTAGCCAGCTCATCACCCTTCATGTTATGGCCGTGGTACACAGTGTAGTGGATGAGAAGAAACTAGGAAAAATAATATTTTTGATCTGTAATTAGGTTAATAATAATATTGATTTAACATTTATGTTACTTTTGACTGCCACAGTAAGAGCCAAGTGCCACTACGATATCTAATTTAGAGGTGAGGAAATTGAGGAGTGGAGACTTAGGTAACTTGGTTTATGCAGTTTCTTGAAGCACCTTGACCTCGGTGGTAGGTGTTCAACGTTCTGAGGGAATCTTAATGGAAAGTGTGTGCTGTTTCTGTCCTGTCCATTTCCCATTGGTTTTGGAGGAAATTTTGATTTAGGAAAAACCAATGCTTAGTTTGAGGAACAACTGTTTCCACTCCCAGCAACTCTCACTTTGCTTGTGGGGGTGTAAGTGACTGTGTGTGGTGGGAAAGGAATTAGGAGATCTGCCCTAGTCCCACCCCTTCTCCTCCCTATGGATGTGAACTTGAGCAAATCGGATAACCACTCTGGTTTGCAAGTTTCTTACCTGCAAAGAGAGGGTAAGGGAACTAACATTGGTATGAGTGGTGTTAACAAAATCAAAGCACACAGAAGCTGAAGACAAAGATAACGAGAGATCTCAAAATCATGTAACAAGAGTGTGGGTTGAAGAAATTGGGAAAGGTTAAAGTGGAGAAGAGAATAAGAAAGGAAGCATGATAGATGCCTCCAAATATTTGAAAGCAGAAGAGGGATTAAAAGTTCTGCGTGTTTAAGAGGGAAAAAATGTATATAATGGGACAAAAATGTACAAGATCAGATTTCAACTCAACAAAATAACTGTCTGAATGATTAGGGCTGTTCAGATAGGAGATTGAATGCTCGAAGTGCAGACTTTTCTGATCCTTAATGAGGTGGGAACCAGAAAAGATGAATTCCTACAATGGATAAAACATTTTATGAGGTCAATGATTCTCAACTGGGGGTAATTTTGTCCCATGGGACATTTGGCGATGCTTAGGAACATTTTTAGATGGCACAACTTTGACACTGGGGACATTTGTGGGTGGAATCCCTGGATGCTGCTGGCAAACATCCTACACAACAGCCTCCCACAACAAAGAATTCAAAGAATTATCCAGCCCCAAATAAACTACTGTTGAGAAACTCTGGACTAGGTGAACTCCAAAGTTGCTTCCAGAAATTAAACTCAGCGATTGTACGTTTTCCACAAGATGTTCAAAGACGAACATTTTAATATCATAATTTACACCTAAACAATTTTAAAGAAACTACACAAACTTAGATTTTTAACTTTAACTTATCGGTTGCCTGCTGATACTAGTTCCGTCCACATCCAAGTATGTTTAAAACAACTCTTGGTAACATGTTGAACATTATTTGTATGTGTCATTCTCATGCATGACTCTTGATCCATTTGTGACTTCTTAAGTTCCCATTTACACTTCTTTATTTTTTAATTTTGATTTATTTATTTTCTACAGCCTCCCTCCTTTCTTCAAGTGTCTCCATATTTACCATGCATATGTTTCCTCCTGGAGCACTTCCCATCATGGTCATTCTTTAATCTTCATTATGATGTGGAGATGCAGTGAGGCTAGGAGTGAGGACACTTACTTCTGTGGCTGGTGAGTATGACTGGTCTGCCTCTGGGCAAGTTACCCAACCTTCATGGCCATCTATGAAATAACAGCGTTAAGTTGTTCCTATCTCAAGATCCTACAGGGAACAGGAAGAAAAACATTGATTGAACATTTACAACATGCAAAGCATTTCATTTGTTTAATCTTTTAATCCTCATAACAAACCTGTGAGATTGGTATTATTGCACCCATTTTTAATTAATGAGGAAGCATGCTCAAAGGGATTATGCGAGTTGCCCTATAGCACAGAGTTAAACACTGTTGAGCTTTGATCTGAAGAAAGACAGTTCAAGCATTCTCTCTTCTAAGAAATCTTTCTTGATCCCGTAGTCTGCCTCAAATTCCCATCCTGATACTGTTTCGGCACTTACCACGTTAAACGGAAAATAACTGTATATAGTCTGATACTCCTGAGAATGCCATTTCCAGAGGGGAGGTGACCATGCTTTACTCTTCTTTTTCTCTCCAGCACCAGAAGTAGTGACCAGTACATAGTTGACATACTAATTTTTTTTTTTAGTTGAACTGAACCCATTATATCATTCTCCAAATTAATGTTGGCCGAGATAAACATCTCAATTCAATATGCTGTGATGATCCTATTAATATAATATTTTCAACATTTCCTACTCTCAAGCTGATACTTGTCCCTTGAAAAATATGTGTTTTTAGTTAATTATCCTTTTCGTCTCCTAAATCAGCCTTTTCTCCACTCACTATTTCTATTCTCTTTCTTCATTTGGAATGTCACTGTCAGATGTCTCTCATTCCCTTCACATAGTTCTTTTTTTATCCTTTCAATAGATAAGCAATCCCCGGGATGGGAAGGCAAACTTGGCTCACAGAAGCCTCTGCCCTCCAAGGTTCCTTATATCTGTGGGTATCTTCATGGCTGCATCTATTGTTACCTTTCCTTCTTAGCTTACTTTTTATGCTTAAAAATCTTTTAGAAAAGAAGCGAAATGTGATGTGTGAATACTCAATTTAAGCCAGGGCTGGGTGGGTCCACTGGTTAATTGCGGGCCTAAGCTTCAACCCCTTTCCTGTCTTTCTTCTCTATTTAAAGGCAGAAATTTAACATAAAGATAAGCTGACCTTGAACCCCAAGAAGGTGACCTAGCTTTTTCTACACACACACAGACTGAAAGATTATATTGCTGTTTTTCTGAGTTTCAAACAATAAAAGCACCATTCTGGGGATTACCTTTCTAGATGGTATTTTAAGTAGCAGAAACTGAACAAAAAAATCAAACTGATAAGCTTTTATAATGGGGAAAAAATAAAGCCCAGGATATCTGTAATCCAATAATTGTGAGGGTCTTAATTCCCAAGACTGCTGCGTGCTAAGAAGTGTGTTTTTCAACCCTTCTAGGTGGTTACAATGAGCCTCATTAATTTTATAAACAAATGCTTCACCTCTGACCTGAAACAAAAAGACCTCCTAGGGCTCTTCTCATTTACTAATCTGAATTTTAATAAATTAGAACAAGGGATGTTTACCTGTAATAAAATACAAAATTCAGGGGGGAAAATTATACACCCCCATAGATAATAAATGATCACAGATAATCTGGAAAGCTACTGACCTCAGGAAAAAGAGAGATTTTGACTCTACTCCCTGTGTCTACTCAATTTAGAAACAACTTGAGTGATAATTGACTGAAGTAAGGTGGCCTTGCAAGCTATTGGGTTCCCTGGTACTGACCGCGTTCAAAAGAATTCCATGGTACAGGTGGAGGCTGTAATAATTTGAAAGGGAACAAATCTGTCGATATCAGTTAAAGCCAAACCAAACCTGGACGAGTATATAATTACTTTTACTTACTGTTATAATTTCCCCTAGGGGTACACTATCTCTGCCTGACTAACCATAATAGGGCCCCAGCTCTCTGACATTACAGGCAACAACATAGCCACTAGATGTGAGTGAAAATATTCAAGCTGATCACTATGAATCCTAAGAAACATTAGCTGTTAACAAAAATGTTGATTCCCCTTAAGTTATAATTATTTCGGCTCATCTTAATATTTTGAAATATACTTAAAATAATATTCCAGTTCCCTCAAATATTTTTTTTCTCATTCTTTTCATCCAAAGACATTGGTCCTTTTTGAGAAAACAACTAATACTTTATTGTCAAATTGCTAATTCCCATTTATGATCTATAGTAAGAATTCTACACAATAATAGAAAATGCTTTCTTCAAAGAAATAGTCACCCTAAGTACAACAAACACTTCTTATGATTAGTTCATTTGTTCTTCCAACAAAACCTCTGACTGGTGTTTATATGACTCAGGATCTTTTTCATTAGTTGGTTGGTTTGTTTACTTGTTCAGAATAGCCAGGCGTTCAATTCTGCCTTTACAGTGAATAATGTGACTTTTGTTTAGACTTAAAAAAAAATTATGATGAGTGACAAATTTATAAAAATTAGTTGATATGCAGGAAATAGATACACTTCAATCCTCATTTATTTAGCCTTGGTGTCAAAATGATCAAAAATGAAAAACAATGTGGTAAGATGTATGGACAAAACCCCTCGTTTGACTGCTCCTGCAGACATGATGTCATTCTAGGCCAGGCCTCCTTCAATTATAACATCAAGTTAGCTTTCTCTACCTCTCAGCACTGCCCTGAAACACCCCGGGAAATGGAATGCTACGTAGCTTGATCATTCATATCTGTGAATCCTTCCGTCCATTTTCTCTGGAGAGCTCCTATGCTGCGGCTCTACTTTACTTTTTACTATACTGTTGTTTTGAAATAGTCAGCAACATGATCACAGGCCATATGTGAAGTAAAGAAAGAATTTATTATTCAGTTTGTCAGTCCCTATATTTAAAGGGTTTATAGCATGTCGAAAATTCTGGCAACAGCCTCTTGTATAATTAGTTGCCTCATTCTTCAGAGCTAATGGGATGAGTTTGAGGCCAGAGTGAGATTGTTTATGAAAAATATTTCCTCCCCTGGTGCTCTGTCAGAATCTGTCCCTCTCATCATGGTAATTGTCAGGGTAATTTTTATCAGGTCTTTCATAAAAAGGGAAAAATATTAGCAATATGGAGGAATCAATCAGAACCTAATCAGCTTAGGATACATGGATATCTCATTTTTATTGTTGGGGAGAGGAAGATGAGAAACAAGTGAGGATGAGAAGAAAAATACAATTTTTTGTCTAATTTCTTTTAAAATTGTGCAATGAATTGATGCCAGTAATACGGTAGTTGGGAATCTTATGTAATTGAACTGAATTATGACTTCACTAATCCCATTCTATAAGACAAAATCCTATTTTGGATGAACATTCTTGCTTGCTTTCTTCCAGATCAGACTCATCTCATTCCTAGAGGCCATTGTTTATAATAAAGTTGAAACAATTTTATGAAGCTGATTTCTTAAATCAAACTCATCCTCTTCCTTGGGTCTCTTTTGTGATTTCCCTTTGATAGTAAATATAATCAGAGCTTCAAAGAGTAGCCTAGGGAAGAGAGAAAATTATCTAGGAAAATGTGTAGTATAAACTAGGGAAGTCATCAGACCTCAGTCAATTAAGTTTGAGATACAAAATTGAGCGTCAAAATCGCTTCCTCCTGTGGTTGGTCCTAAACTAAGCACACATCTCTCCCTAACAAAGTTAAATTATTTAAAAATGCTATTGAAAAGTCTATAAAATAAGTTAAAGGTTTTACTGCCACAGTTGAGCCTTTGTCCTACTCTTGCATTTTCTATCTGCACAGAGGTACTCATCACCTAACACCTTCCTCAACCTCCACCAGCCCAAGTGCCAGGTATTTGTGGTTTCATGTAAACCTCCTCTGTCTTCCCTCTTGTGAGGGAAAACTCCACTTTCCTTCCTAATGAACTTCTGGTTTCCTCAAAGCATCCATCCTATCTGGCTGCACCTTAGCTCTGGGAGTCAGTCTTAAACTATCCCTCTGTGCCCTTTTTGCTTTGGAATCACCTCCCCTGCCATGGACCATGGTTAGATGGAGTTCCTGAGAATGCTGCTGCTTTCTGCTCGAGGGAGGATACAGCAAGGGGCCCAGGGCCCTGGCCATCAGAACTGGGCTTGACTGCTGACCTGAGCTCTGGCTCTACTCACAATAGGAATGGACTTGAAACCTCACCTAACGACCCTACCAATGATGCCTTGTTCTAGATGAAGTTCTTTTTCTGCTGCAAATGATGATAGTATTGGTAGAATCTGTGTCTCGGAGTCTTGGGGTCTCTTTGAGTGTGGATGTGTGTGTACCTGACAGTAGTTGTGTGTATATAAGACAGTCTGTGTGTGTGTGTGTGTGCACACGCATACGTGTGCTTCCATGAACACAAGAGAGGAAGAGAGAGAATCGCTCTTTCCTAGTCACGTATCATCATATGGATTGTGCCCTTCAGGGTTATAACAATTCTATTTCACTTTACTTGGAATTTATATTTGGTGTCTTCAGGGATCTGAAGATGGTCAGTATCTGACTGACTCCTGTGTAGAACAGGTGGAGTCCATACATGGAGTTCTTCCTGATTCATAGGCTTTGTGGATTGCAGCCGCCAACCTAAATCACATGCATTTTGTGTTTTAGTAGCACTAGACCAGTGCTACTAAAAGTGTAGTCCATGGATAGATTCTAGTCTGTGAATTGAGATTACAGTTTAATAATGAGTTGAAGATCTTAGACCATGTAAACCAGTACACTGCTCCCTGCATTGAAAAAGTTTTACTATGAAAAAAAAAAGTCAGTTAAACTGAACAAAATGCTTAGAGATATAGTTGACTCATCTTCTGGAACAAGCTCCTTGTAATATCAGGGACTGGTAACAAAGAATTCCAGGGCCAGCCCTTTGTGTAGCACTCTTCTGGGAGAACATTCTTACAGCTTAGATGTCATTTATTTACTAAGGGAAGCTGGGCCAGTGCTGAGCTTTCACCTCCTCTCCTTAGTTAGTTCTTTACAGCCACACCACAGACCTTCTCATCTTTCCAGGTGCACAGGAATTTCAGCCAGATCATAGGCTCTTAATTTTTGGAGGTCCTCATACATTTCTCATTATTTCTCCCTGAAGCAAGACTTTTGAATTGGCAACTTAAATTTTAATGTCTTTTTTTACACCACTAAATCCTTTCAAAGAGTCAAAGGACAAAAGAAAATATTTTATATATAGTGGAACAATTGGTTATATTAATAAATTTATATGTTCCCTTTTCTCTTTCCTATTCCAAAAATATTACCAAGAAATTACTTAATTACAAGTTTCTTAAAACTCAGTGTGGATTTCTCATCTTGGCTTGAGTTTATAAACGACTGAAATATAAGACATTTATTATTTTTGTGAGCATTGTACTATTTTATCATGATAAAAAATAAAAACACCTGATTTAGGATTGACTCAAGATAAATCTGTCTAACATCTAAAGTGATTAAAGAGAAAACAAGATTTGTAGACTATGACTATATTAAATATAAACTAGAATGTGCATGTATATTTCTAATACTTTGAAATCTCTGTATCTGCTCCTGTCTTCAATATCTTCCCATCTTGAATTTTGTAACAAGATGATAATATGACTAAAATTTATATATGACCAGGCAGACATTTAGCCACATAAAATTCATTATTCTGAACTAAATAAATAAAAATACAAAGAGAATTATCCTTCAGTTTATTTCTCTGTAAAATATGAAAGCCTGGTAGTATATTAAGCATAAAAACACATTACTATGGGTGGTTATTAAATGTATCATTTTTAAGTGAGTCAACCTCTTCGTACTCCCGACGTCAGATCAGTGACTCTGCATTTTGATTTGCATCATTCTTTGGGGGAGATGGAAAGAGATTTATCATTGGCTCATTTTTTTCTGCTCAGTCTTTGTTTCTGCATTGCATGAGCCACTGAAGAACACCATCACAATAGGATCCTTGAGACTAATTTGAGTTGCTAGCAGAAGTTGGTTTGTATAACCCTCAAACGACCTAATTTTTGAACTGGAAACACCATGTCAAGTCTCTCTGACTTCAGGTGGATGGAGATTACCTACTTTCCCTCACACTGACCTAGCACAGTGTGTCTAATGCAGGTAATATTGATGATATTAGCTGGCTTTAAATGAAAAACTTTCTTGTCCCCTGCACTCAGCCTTTTGTACAAGAGTACAAAATACAATAACTTACTTTCTCAAAGTACCTTCATTGCCAGAACTTTCTCATCTTTTAGGTACAGCTTATATGTCATTTTCCTCCCCAAATATTCCTTCACTGACTAACCTATCTAAAGTTGCCCACCTTCTTTTTTTTCCCCCTACCTCTGCTGCTGTTTCCTTCAAAGCACATATTAAAATGTTTAGTTTTGTTTATTTATTTGCTGATTGTGTGTCTCCTTCTGAAAGATAAGAACTTCATGAGGACAGTGAGCATGTATTTCTTAATTTTAATCTCAGGGCTTAAGTGTCTGGTATAGATGAACTGCACTAATATACTTGAAAATTTGATGACTATGTTCTATATGTGTGAGGTTGTCCCTTTGATTACTTGATATTTTTAGAAAGAGAGTCAAAATATTTAAAGAGATAGCTGAAGGGGAATGGCAAATGCATTTGAATATCCTGTGTTACCCTTATCACATGATAGAATAGCAGCAGCTGCATGCCATCTTCCTTTCCTCTAAGAAATATCAAACTGGAGGTTAGCTTCAGATGTGTCTCTGAATCTTTAAATCGATAGATTTAGTTTTTTGGCATTTGTTCATTGGTCACTTCCTAAACAGCAGTGATCTGGTCAACTTTTAATGAAAACACCACAAATCCATGCAAAAAGAAAAGTCTTCTTAACAAATGGTGCTGGAATGACTAATATAATTATGGAAATAAATGAGCCTCAGCCTCTCCTTAGCACTAAACAAAACATTAATTGGAGATGGAACATGGTCCTAAACAAAAAAGTAAGAACTGTAAAACTAGACTAGGGGAATATCTTTATGAATTTAGAGAAATTTAGAACTTCCCATCAAAATACACAATTGAGAAAATGACTTGGCAACCCTCACAGGCTAGAAAGAATATTAATAAAACATACAGTGCTGAAATGACTAGTATTCAGGATATATTAAAAATACCTACAGTTGAACAATAAAAGGTTAAAAAAACAAAAATGGGCAGATAAGTTGAACAGATACTTTACTAAGGATATGTACAAATAGTCAATAAGGATATGAAAACATTAATCTTCATTAATCTTAACTAATTTTCAGGGAAATGCAAATTCAATCCATGGTGAGATACTGTTGCATACTCACCAAATAGCTAAAATTATAAAGACTGACCACAACAAATATTGGAGAGAAGGTGAACAAAGTGGAATCTCTTTGTTGTTGCTGAGAGTGTAAAATGTTACAACTGCTTTGCAAAATGATCTGGCAGTATCTTACAAAACTGAATATACGTCTACCTTATCACCTAACAATTCTACTCTTAAGTGTTTTTCTAAGAGAGATGGAAGCATATATGCACAGAACAATTTCTACAAGAACATTTGTAGCAGTTTTAGTCATCACAGTCAAAATCTGTAAACAGCTCAGGGGTTCATCAATGGCTGATATATTCATGGAATGGAACATGGCTCAGCAAAAAAGCAGAAGTGAATTAATACAGAGAGAAATATGACTGAATCTGAAAAACATTATGCTGAGAGAAAGCCTTACATGAAAGGGCATACCGTATGTTTCCACTTATATGAAGTTCATTATAGGCAAAACCAATCTTGGTAAAACAAGAATTGTGGTTGCCTCTGGTTGGTGGTGCAGGGAGTGAGGCAGAAGTTTACTTGGAAGGGACATGAGGGAACTCTCTGGGGTATGGTCGTGTTCTATATCTTGGTAAGAGTTTGGATTACTTAGGTGTATGTATTTGTCAAACCTTATCCAACGGTCTCTTTATAATTTATATGCAATGATATGTACAAATATGACCTAAAACAAACAAAAACTTAAAATGTTCATAAGAGTTTAGCTTTTTGTAAAATAATATTTTTTTAATCTGGACCCTTAGATGAGCTGGAGCCTCAGATTAATCTGGATCCTTAGATAAGCTTCAGTATATCCATAAACCCTTTGAAATGATCTGTGAACTTTGGAAGGGGGATTCAAAGTATTTGTGAAATTTTCAAGGGGAACTCCACAATTTGTGACCTCCCCCACAAATTTAAAGAAACAGCTATAGAATTCTCTTTCAGATTAATAAAATGTTTCTTAAATTTCTTTTGAGTATAAAGTACTATTAAATATTAAATGGGGATTTATTGAGAAATTTTTAGTATCATACTTCAGTTTATTTTTTTACATCAAATTTGTAGTGATGATTTATCCATCATTTAACCAGTGAACAACAATTCTGACAGATTTCCCAATTTGAATTCTCAAGGTGGCACTACTGAATAGATATTCTCCTATTTTTATGTCTATTCTGCAAGCCAAAGAAACGGAAATAATATTATATATGTTTATAGATAATGCTCAAAGATTCAAATTTGAGTTGCTCAAGGTCAATATCAAAACAAAAATTACATGCCCAGGCTGAAGTTATTATTTACTGGAATATTTTTATTAGTCTATATTGCCCACCAACTGTCATTTGTAATTATCATCTTTATTTTTGAGCTCTGATTCTAATGATAATTACTAAATTTCTTTGTTCATGGAAAATCAAGTATGTATATGTATTTTATGCATTCTGTGTTTGGGAAGAACATTAAGGCTGCAATTAGTATTTAGTAATGATTTCCAGAAGTAGTTCCCAACTACTAAAACTTGTTTAAAATTATGATGTTTTATAATTAAGAAAGAATATTAGATTTGTGAAAATTCTTTGCTAACCTTTCCTGACAATTTGCATCTAATTGTCAGTGGTCTTTTGAGATCTATTGATATACTAGCATAACAAAATTTAAAAATACATAGACATATTGTTATTGTTTTGGTTTTAAAATGCAGGTGGCAAACATATGACCTCACAGTGGCCAAAAAGGAAAAAAAAAATCACTTAAGCAATTAAAGCAGAATAGGCTTAATAACTAATCAGATCATAAATATCCTTTCTGTATTTTATAAAATGCATGCCATTTATGTATCAAGGGTAGTAAAATTGATCTGCTCAGAGAATGTACAAAAAGCTACCTGTCCATTATTTGAAATGGTTACTGGTGTGAAATGTTTCATTCCAGTAAATTGTGTTTACTAATAGCATATAACTGAATATCTTGCCTACAGATCTGATCAAGGTCCAAATGCTGTATTCCTTTTGACAAAGGACAAATTTAGGTAGATTCCATATTCCATTTCACATTGTATTAACACCATGACCATCAATTTCAGCAGAGTGCCATATTTGATATTAATAGTAACGTGATTTTAAAGGTCAGCTTTAGCTGTGCCCATAAAAATGTTATAGAACAAGAAATGTTATAGAATAAATGGTTTGACTACGATTTTTATTTGCTTTTTTAAAAGTAAAACATTTTATTATGTAAAAATACATCACTCTGTTCCTCTTGTGTTTTGTGCCTAGCTGAATTACTTGCTCATGAAACTCCAATTGACTTTAACAACTAGTCTATAGAAAAGTTGTAAAATGGGTGGCGCAGCAGTGATTCATTTGTTGTCATCCGTAGTGAAATGTTAAGCATAATACCTTCACAAAATATGCAGATACTGGGGTAAAAGTCCTTAGGAAATGAATCTAATATGGTCACTGACTTTCCAGTGGTGGTGGATTCCCTGATTCTGTGTCTTCCCAGCCTTTTCTACAAACTTCTGACTGTTCCATGAAAAAATTATATCTTGGTGGTCATAATTCAGATTACAATTACCCTTCCTAATTATCGATGCGAGGTCAGCTAACCTGTATCTCTATGACTAGAAATCTTTTTTCCAGCATTTAAGGTCCTCCATGAGATTTGCCATAGTTGTAGTGCCTAGAAATGTGTTAAAAATAGTCTGCATGGTAGAAAAGGTAGCTCCATTAGTTTATGGAGATAATGTGTGTAAAGTTTAGGCTCAGGCAAAGGAAACTGACAGATCAACACTGCTGCTTCTAATAGTAATGATAGTTTTGATCCATAAAAGTTTTAAGCAAGAATCACTTAAACTAGGGTCTGTGAAGTGAGCTATCAACACCACTTATCATGAGAAAGACTATATTGCTTATTTTTTTCTTTTCCTGTTTTTTTTTTTTTTTAAGATGTATTGAGATGTCATGGCAACAACTTGAACTGGAAGAAACACAAACTTCTTCAAAATAAGTAGTTTTCAGAAGAAGGCTGTTTATTCTTAGTTTCAGTTGTTTATTATATATTTTTAGTAGGGTCACATTAGCACATTGTAAAAGTACTCTAGGCAGAAAGGAGACAGCTGGAATTCTTGAAGACTTTTTGGCATTTTTTAATGTTTCTTTTTGTTGAGATTAATAGGTAGTTTAGGAGTCTATACAAAGCAATTCCAATAGGATCACTGGTATGCATACATTTCAGCAACTGAGATATGGGAAAAGTGAACATTTCCATATAGCATTCTATTGCTATGATAAAACTTAGAACTCCTCTGTAATCCAATTATCAGCCTAAAATTTTTCACTCTCATTGGCAAACTTGTTTCTCTATTTTTTTTATCTTGCAACTGGAGATATTTTAATATAATTGGCCTTTATGTCTGCTGTAGTTATAGTAATACTGTGCCCAGATGCCATCTAGAGAAAATGCCTAATCGTGTCCTACCCCTCTATTCCCAAATATTTTCTTCCTTTTAAATTAGATATGGAGTGGGGTGATATCTCAGACAATGTTTGTTTTCAATCTATTTGGGCACTTTGGGTAACTTGGTTGGCATGCGTTAATTTATCATGCTTTCATTTTGGTAGGTCTAGAGATTAGCTCTATAAAGATGAACAATATGATGGGTTAGTTTTAATGTTAGAGTAACTGGTCCACTTGAACTACCACTGTCATGAGAAGAAAGGTCTGTGATATCAATTAGAAGAAGGAAATCTAAACTCTGGAAGAGATGTTACAGTTTAGTTATATTTATTTATATCTCATGTGTGTATGTGTGTATGTATACATATGTAGTGGCATGAGTGGGCTATTGATAGGCAGCTCAGCCTGAAGTTGTTAGTTAACAGCAAGGTCAAGGTTGATAAAAATATTCAGTACTTGATTGTGGCATGGCTGGAAACACAAATTATGGCCTTTGTCAATGTATTCATTTTTCATTAATTCAACAATTGCTATTGACTACTTATCATGTATTATCCATGTGCTAGTTACTTGTAATCAAAGGATGAATACATAATCTCTTCTTTAAGACTCTTCTAATGGAGAAGATAAGAGTTTGAACCTTTGCATCTTATGCATTACATTATGGTGATGCTATCATACCAGCATGTACAAGATGCTTTTGGAGCACAGGAAATATGTACTGGGCTTAAACTGGAGATTCACAGAAATCATTTTTAAGAGTTGATTATAATTGAATTTAAGCCTGGGGATTACAACATATGTCAAAAGAACACGTGTCACATTTAAGAGCTAGAAGTAATAGAGAAGGCTGCACAGTAGAATGGTAGAGAAATGAGTCAAAGATGGAACTTAAGAGGAGTTCCATGCAGGACTAGATCATATAGGGCCTGATGTCCTAAAGTTTAGGGCATACTCTGAAGGAATTAATTTAGCTATGACTAGATTTGCCTATTAGAATGACCCCTCTAGCTGCAAGATGGAGAAGGGATTCAATAGAGATAGAACTAGAGATTGGGGGCCAGTTAGAAAGTTGCTTTTATAGTCTAAACAAGGACTAAATGAACAGGAATTGTGATGGTGATAACAGAGTTAGTTTAAGAAATAATGATGCTGTAGAATTGATAGTAGTTGTTAATTTATTGAATGTGAAGGGTAAGCCACAGAGGGAAGCAAAGGGTAATGCTCAGATTTCTCTCTTGGATATGCTACCAGTTGGGATGGGGCTGGGAAGAGATAGAGCTCTACTAAGGCAGGATATTTTAGGATTCTGGGAAAACACATTAACCAAAGCCAGTCTCTCAAAAATGGAAGTCTAATTATTTGAAGAGATTCAATTAAGGGGATAATACAAATATAAAACATTTTACAGATGGGCCACTAGCTCATGTATACACTCTCCTTCCTTTCTACCCTTAATCCCTTTCTCTGTCTTTATCACAGGACAGAAATATAGAAGGACATAGAAAAGACAGTATTGAAAGGAGGACAAGACAGGACATACATGGAAAATGGGCAGCTATCTCTTGAAGATAAGACAGCAGTTGTTTGGCTCTCCAGAGAGCAACCTTCTAATCCAAGTGTTGCTGAATATTTACTTGTTGGCTTTGGCTGATTTGACATTTCTAGGTTTGCTTTATCTCTAAATCAGTGTTGACCTAGTTGGTCTCTGTTGATCCTTGTAGCTCTCCCATTTTCTCATTAAGGGAGGAAAAGGTGGAATAAGTGAAAAAGGCTAGTAGAACCAGGAAACAGATGAAGAACCCTTGGGCTAGGGCTATGCTATGTGCTTCCAATAACTTCAAGTGAAAAAAACAATACAACCACCATTTAATGATAAGTCTACCTAATAAATGGGTTAAGGAGAGAGAGAATTTGGGGACCAGGTAACTGAGAACAGGGTGACGGGGCTGGTGGAGGAAGTGAGCATGATGCTAGGTAACAATTGTCACTTTTATCATTTTGCCTACATACGATACAATCAGAAATAGTGAGGCTCAGAGCCACTTGAATCATTAAATCCTTCAAGGTACCAGTGCCAACTTTGTAGATGTTGGGAAAATGTCTCACAATACATGTTAGTTATTTCCCACGATCTAAGATATAAATTTGCTACAATTCAGATTTTTCCAAATGACTCATACCAGCACAATTCAGTTTTAATGAGAATTTCTTTTTCGGCTCTAAGTAGAAATAAAAGTTAAAATTATAGTCGCCTAACCAAGGCAGAAGGAGCCTGGGTTGCTGAGTACATTGTGGAGCAGTCAACACACTAGGTCTGAACTGCTTCTCTCACACTAAGAGACTAAAAGTTGGGATATAAACTAACATATATTTAACAGAGCAAACTGTTAGAATATCTGGTAAATGAATAAGATTTCCTGATGCTTTGTATTACTGTTTTGTTGTTGTTAATTTTAATACCATTTCCTTAACTAGAAAGTGAAGATTGAGGGTTAAAAGGTGCTATATTTGTCCACTGGCTCTGAAATAAGGTGATGGCATTAAATGTCACTTGCAAGGAAATTGTTTTCCTTTAGGGGGATTGCTGACAGGGCCCTGGCATGGATTATTTTTATGTCTAACTTTTTCCTCTGGATTTTGGCAAAGTTTTGTGAGTTCAGCATTTCACGTATCTCCTGCATTTTTACAGCCTCTGATCCAGCACTAGATGTAAAACTGTTTAGAAGATATTTATCTTGATTTCCAAAGGTGCTGCCCAGATCCTGGTAAAATAACCTTAAATTGCAAAAAGTTAACAAGAAAGTCAAAGAAAGGACTAATGAAGTAACTAGGAGACATATGCAAACAGGCCCTCAGAAGATTTTCCAAACAGATTCTAGATTTGGAGAGGACTATTCAACTACACTTGTGTTGATGTTGGCTATTTGTCCTGTTCCTTTCATGGGAAAGCTTGATGATGCATTCAGATGACCAGTTCTCTTTTACTTGAGCTGATACAGAGGCTTCATTCTGCAAGATCATTTTCTTTTGATTGCCATCTGCTGCCCAGGATTTTCCCAGCATGCTCACTGTTCTAATCCCATAGCAGAGTGTGCTGCTCTGCTCAGGTCAGCTTATATTACAGATATTGTAATGGTACAATCTTCTCTAATCCATAAAAGTACTAAACAAATGTCAGAAGAATATAACATGTAACATAAGAAAAATGCATTCATTCCCCAAGCAGTTGAAAAGCAAAAATAGGTGTAAAGGTAATTCATAGCACGCTTAAATATTAACAGAAAAAGAGATAGCAACCTGGGCTATATTCACCCTGACTCTGATCTCAAATGGATTTACCTGATTTCAGCTAATTGAATGTGAACAACAGAGCATGAGTGAGGCAGTGAGCAAAAAAATCTTCTCAATTGTTGTAACTATTCTAAGCAAGGAAATGTAATTTCCTGATTGCAGAGAAGGAGCCTGTGTAAATCTTGATGATGTATTTTATATCCCTGCTAATGAAATGTGTTCTAGTAATCTAACTGCTGTTTTCCTGGTCTTGACCACAACGCAGTGCTGCTATGTTTTAGAAGTTGGTATTTGTTAAGAACGTCAATTAGTTTTCAGAAAGTTAAACTTTGTTAACTACTCTGTGTGTTCTATGTTGAAAATATTTGAGTTAGTAGGCTCTTCCGTTTTAAGAGTGCTATCTTAATGGAAGGGAGTGTGCTGGGAGGGCAAAGGGATTGGCTCAATAGGCCATTAAATTAAGGAACAAAATGATAAGGATTCAAAAGGAATTGAATCAGTATTCAAGTGATCAATCACAGGGCAGTAAATTGGGGTGGAGGCTCGCCCTCCTCCCCATGGTCCAGGCAGCCAGTCAACTAGGCGTTGACCCTCAAGCCGAGCCTCATCCCTTATTTAGTTCTGGGGAGCACCTGGCTGATGTGAGGGTTGTAGAGAAGGACTTGGAGGGCAGAGATGGTTGAGAAGTCAGAGACCTGGGCTGTGAGTCACAAGAGAGTTTAGAATGGGCTTTCCGCTGACATGGAAGTAGGCTCTGTGTAGCAGTCCCAGAAGACTTGCACAAGAAGAGTTTCAGACAACAGAAAATAATCCTAAGCAATTGTGCAGTGGGTTTCCATTGAAAGTGATTTTTGCTGGATTTGGAGGATGTAAAGTTGTAAGCATTGAATCTTTGAATGAGATTCATCCATCTGAAGATGGCAGAGGAGTAAGACGTGGAGATCACCTTCCTCCCCATAAATACATCAAAAATATACCTACATGTGGAACAACAACTACAGAACACCTACTGAACACTGGCAGAAGACCTCAGACTTCCCAAAAGGCAAAAAAATCCCCACGTACCTGGCTGTGTGGCTGACAGGGTCTTGTGCTCTGACCAGGTGTCAGGCCTGAGCCTCTGAGGTGAGAGGGCTGAATTCAGGACATTGGTCCACCAGAGACCTCCTGGCACCTCGTAATATCAATCGGCAAGAGCTCTCCCAGAGATCTGCATCTCAATGCTAAGACCGAACTCCACTCAATGACCAGCAGCCTCCAGTGCTGGAAACCCAATGCCAAACAACTAGCAAGACAGGAACACAACCCCACCCATTAGCAGAGAGGCTGCCTAAAATTATAATTTCATAGACACCCCAAAACATACCAACAGACATGGTTCCTGCCCACCAGAAACACAAGATCCAGCCTCATCCATCAGAACACAGGCACCAGTCCCCTCCACAAGAAAGCCTATACAACCCACTGAACCAACCTTACCCGCTGGGGCAGACACCAAAAACAACAGGAACTACAAACCTGCGGCTTGTGAAAAGGAGACCCCAAACACAGTAAGTTAAGCAAAATGAGAACACAGAGAAATACACAGCAGATGAAGGAGCCAGGTAAAAACCCAGCAGACCAAACAAATGAAGAGGAAATAGTCTACCTGAAAAAGAATTCAGAGTAATGATAGTAAAGATGATCCAAAATCTTGGAAACAGAATGGAGAAAATATGAGAAACATTTAACAAGGACCTAAAAGAAGTAAAGAGCAAACAAAAAATGATGAACAACACAATAAATGAAATAAAAAATTCTCTAGAAGGAATCAATAGCAGAATATCTGGGGCAGAAGAAAGGATAAGTGACCTGGAAGATAAAATAGTGGAAATAACTACCGCAAAGCAGAATAAAGAAAAAAGAATGAAAAGAATTGAGGACAGTCTCAGAGACCTCTGGGACAAAATTAAATCAACCACCATTCCAATTATAGGGGTCCCAGAAGAAGAAGAGAAAAAGAAAGGGACTGAGAAGATATTTGAAGAGATTATAGTGGAAAACTTCCCTAATATGGGTAAGGAAATAGTCAATCAACTCCAAGAAGAACAGAGTCCCATACAGGATAAATCCAAGGGGAAACATGACAAGACACATATTAATCAAACTATCAAAAATTAAATACAAAGAAAAAAAAGTTAAAAGCAGCAAGGGAAAAACAATAAATAACATACAAGGGAATCCCCATAAGGTTAACAGCTGACCTTTCAGCAGAAACTCTGCAAGCCAGAAGGGAGTGGCAGGACAAATTTAAAGTGATGAAAGGGAAAAACCTGCAATCAAGATTACTCTACCCAGCAAGGAACTCATATAGATTCAACGGAGAAATTAAAACCTTTACAGACAAGAAAAACCTAAGAGAATTCAGCAGTACCAAACCAGCTTTACAACAAATGCTAAAGGAACTTCTCTAGGCAGGAAACACAAGAGGAGGGAAAGACCTACAATAACAAACCCAAAACAATTAAGAAAATGGTAATAGGAACATAAATATCGATAATTACCTTAAATGTAAATGGATTAAATGCTCCAACAAAAAGACTTGGACTGGCTGAATGGATACAAAAAGAAGACCCATATATATGCTATCTACAAGAGACCCACTTCAGACCTAGGGACACGTACAAACTGAAAGTGAGGGGATGGAAAAAGATATTCCATGCAATGGAAATCAAAAGAAAGCTGGAGTAGCAATTCTCATATGAGACAGAATAGACTTTAAAATAAAGACTATTACAAGAGACAAAGAAGGACAGTACATAGTGATCAAGGCATCAATCCAAGAAGAAGATATAACAATTGTACATATTTATGCACCCAACATAGGAGCACCTCAATACATAAGGTAAATGTTAACAGCCATAAAAGGGGAAATTGACAGTAACACAATAATAGTAAGGAAAGTTAACACCTAACTTTCACCAATGGACAGATCATCCAAAATGAAAGTAAATAAAGAAACACAAGCTTTAAAAGACACATTAAACAGGATGGAATTAATTGATATTTATAGGGCATTCCATCCAAAAACAACAGAATACACTTCTTTCTCAAGTGCTCATGGAACATTCTCCAGGATAGATCATATCTTGGGTCACAAATCAAGCCTTGGTTAATTTAAGAAAATTGAAATCATATCAAGTATCTTTTCCGATAACAATGCTATAAGACTAGATATCAATTACAGGAAAAAAAACTGTAAAGAATAGAAACATATGGAGGCTAAACAATACACTACTAAATAACCAAGAGATCACTGAAAAAATCAAAGAGGAAATCAAAAAATACCGAGAAACAAATGACAATGAAAACACGACGACCCAAAACCCATGGGATGCATCAAAAGCAGTTCTAAGAGGGAAGTTTATAGCAATACAATCTTACCTCAAGAAACAAGAAAAATCTCAAATAAACAACCTAACCTTACACCTAAAGCAATTAGAGAAAGAACAAAAAAACTCCAAAGTTAGCAGAAGGAAAGAAATCATAAAGATCAGATCACAAATAAATGAAAAAGAAATGAAGGAAACAATAACAAAGATCAATAAAAGTAAAAGCTGGTTCTTTGAGAAGATAAACCAAATTGATAAACCATTAGCCAGACTCATCAAGAAAAAAAGGGTGAAGACTCAAATCAGTAGAATTAGAAATGAAAAAGGAGAAGTAATAACTGACACTGCAGAAATACAAAGGATCATGAGAGATTACTATAAGCAACTCTATGCCAATAAAATGGACAACCTGGAAGAAATGGACAAATTCTTAGAAAAGCACAACCTTCTGAGACTGAACCAGGAAGAAATAGAAAATATGAACAGACCAATCACAAGCACTGAAATTGAAACTGCGATTAAAAATCTTCCAACAAGCGAAAGCCCAGGACCAGATGGCTTCTCAGGCGAATTCTATCAAACATTTAGAGAAGAGCTAAAACCTATCCTTCTCAAACTTTTCCAAAATATAGCAGAGGGAGGAACGCTCCCAAACTCATTTTATGAGGCCACCATCACCCTGATACCAAAACCAGACAAAGATGTCACAAAGAAAGAAAACTACAGACCAATATCACTGATGAACATAGATTCAAAAATCCTCAACAAAATACTGGCAAACAGAATCCAACAGCACATTAAAAGGATCATACACCATGATCAAGTGGGTTTTATCCCAGGAATGCAAGGATTCTTCAATATGCGCAAATCAATCAATGTGATACACCATATTAACAAATTGAAGAATAAAAACCATATGATAATCGCAATAGATGCAGAACAAGCTTTCAACAATATTCAATACCCATTTATGATAAAACGCTCCAGAAAGTAGACATAGAATGAACTTACCACAACATAATAAAGGCCATATATGACAAACCCACTGTCAACATCGTTCTCAATGGTGAAAAACTGAAACCATTTCCACTAAGATCAGGACCAAGACAAGGTTACCCACTCTCACCCCTGTTATTCAACATAGTTTTGGAAGTTTTAGCCACAGCGATCAGAGAAGATAAAGAAATAAAAGGAATCCAAATCAGAAAAGAAGAAGTAAAACTTTCACTGTTTGCAGATGACTTGATACTACACATAGAGAATCCTAAAGATGCTACCAGAGAACTACTAGAGCTAATCAATGAATCTGGTAAAGTAGCCGGATACAAAATTCATGCCAGAAATCTCTTGCATTCCTATACACTAATGATGGAAAATCTGAAAGAGAAATTAAGGAAACACTTCCATTGACCATTGCAACAAAAAGAGTAAAATACCTAGGAATAAACCTACCTAAGGAGACAAAAGACCTGTATGCAGAAAACTATAAGACACTGATGAAAGAAATTAAAGATGATACATACAGATGGACAAATATACCATGTTCTTGGATTGGAAGAATCAGCATTGTGAAAATGAATATACTACCCAAAGCAATCTACAGATTCAGTGCAATCCCTATCAAACTACCAGTGGCATTTTTCACAGAACTAGAACAAAAAATTTCACAATGTGTATGGAAACACAAAAGACCCCGAATAGCCAAAGCAATCTTGAGAAAGAAAAACGGAACTGGAGGAATCAGGCTCCCTGACTTCAGACTATACTACAAAGCTACAGTCATCAAGACAGTATGGTACTGGCACAAAAACAGAAATATAGATCAATGGCACAGGATAGAAAGCCCAGAGATAAACCCACACACATATGGTCACCTTATTTTTGATAAAGGAGGCAAGAATAAACAATGGAGAAAAGACAACCTCTTCAATAAGTGGTGCTGGGAAAACTGGACAGCTACATGTAAAAGAATGAAATTAGAACACTCCCTAACAACATAAACAAAAATAAACTCAAAATGGATTAGAGACCTAAATGTAAGGCCAGACACTATAAAACTCTTAAGAGTGTTCTGCCTATGTTTTCCTCTATGGCATAATTCACAGCAAATCCTTTTGATCCACCTCCTAGAGAAATGGAAATAAAAACAAAAATAAACAAATGGCACCTAATGAAAGTTAAAAGTTTTGCACAGGAAAGGAAACCATGAATAAGACGAAAAGACAACTGTCAGAATTGGAGAAAATATTTGCAAATGAAGCAACGGACAAAGGATTAATCTCCAAAATTTACAAGCAGCTCATGCAGCTCAATATCAAAAAAACAAACAATCCAATGCAAAAATGGGCAGAAGACCTAAATAGACATTTCTCCAAAGAAGATATACAGATTGCCAACAAACACATGAAAGGATGCGCAACATCACTAATCATTAGAGAAATGCAAATCAAAACTACAATTAGGTATCACCTCACAGTGGTCAGAATGGCCTTCATCAAAAAATCTACAAACAATAAATGCTGGAGAGGGTGTGGAGAGAAGGGGGAACCCTCTTGCAGTGTCAGTGGGAATGTAAATTGATACAGCCACTGTGGAGAACAGTATGGAGGTTCCTTAAAAAACTAAAAATAGAACTACCATACGACACAGGAATCCCACTACTTGGCGTATACCCTGAGAAAACCATAATTCAAAGAGAGTCATGTGGGCTTCTCTGGTGGCACAGTGGTTGAGAATCTGCCTGCCAGTGCAGGGGACATGGGTTCGAGCCCTGGTCTGGGAAGATCCCACATGCCACGGAGCAATTAGGCCCGTGAGCCACAACTACTGAGCCTGCGTGTCTGGAGCCTGTGCTCCGCAACAAGAGAGGACGCGATAGTGAGAGGCCCGCGCACCGCGATGAAGAGTGGCACCTGCTTGCTGCAACTAGAGAAAGCCCTTGCACAGAAATGAAGACCCAACACAGCCAAAAAGTAAATAAATAAATAAATAAATAAATTTTTAAAAAAAGAGTCATGTGCCACAATTTACGTTGCAGCTCTATTTACAATAGCCAGGACATGGAAGCAACCTAAGTGTCCATCGACAGATGAATGGATAAAGAAAATGTGGCACATATATACAATGGAATATTACTCGCCATAAAAAGAAATGAAATTGATTTATTTGTGGTGAGGTGGATGGGCCTAGAGTCTGCCATACAGAGTGAAGTAAGTCAGAAAGAGAAAAACAAATACCATATGCTAACACATATATATGGAATCTAAAAAAAAAAAATGTTTCTAAAGACCCTAGGGGCAGGACAGGAATGAAGACGCAGATGTAAAGAATGGACTTGAGGACGTGGGGAGAGGGAAGGGTAAACTAGGATGAAGTGGGACAGTGGCATGGGCATATATACACTACCAAATGTAAAACAGATAGCTAGTGGGAAGCAGCCTCATAGCACAGGGAGATCAGCTTGGTGCTTTGTGACCACCTAGAGGGGTTGGATAGGGAGGGTGGGAGGGAGATGCAAGAGGGAGGGGATATGGGGATGTATGTATATGTATAGCTGATTCACTTTGTGATACAGCAGAAACTAACACACCATTGTTAAGCAATCATACTCCAATAAAGATGTTAAAAGAAAAACAATTTAGGGTGGAGGCTCATACCTACCATGGTTAAGGTCTAGTTTGTCAGTTTGTAGCTGTGTTACAATTGAAAACTACTTCATCTCCCCAGCCCTCATTTTTTTTCTTTAAATTATTTCTAATAGTAACTATTGTGTAGAATTATTAAGAGGACAATGTGAGATTGTAAACACAAGGATCTCTCATAGTAGTTACTGAGCAAATGCTAGTTAATGTTGCTAAGAATGGTGCTTGGCATATAATGTGAGTATGAATGGTGTTATGTGTTTTGTTCCTACAATTTAGTCTTTATAACCAGCATATTAAGTTATAACCGAGCATAATCAGCTATTTGAAACTCAAAGCTGATTGCTTTCTTTACATTTCTGGAAGAAAGAATGTCGAAAGATTTTTTTCTGAGAAATTCAGAGAATGTGGTTTCTACTTCTGATCTGATGTACCAAAAATTTGGGGATTTAAGATTCTAAGATTCCAAAATTCTAAGATTCTGGAGGCTAAGGAGCCACAATAATGCTGCTCCTCACACAAGGCATCATAACATCATCAGGTATTTGGTCTAGGCTTGAAACATGGGATTCTGCAAAGCCACTTTATCTTGTTTCAAGTAGTTTGCAATAACTACATAATCCATACAGAAAGAAAAATATCATATTTTGACTATTTGCCAAAATAAGCATTGTTTGAATTAATGATATATTTGCTTACTCATAACTTATTATTATATATAATATATAATGTTTCTGTTTTCCTGAGAGTGACATGAAATATTTTAGAGGGCAATGAGAAATGTATTTTGTATATATTTTCCTTTTCTGCCTACTCCTATTTTAACATATCACTGAACATTTTGTCCCCCACAGTGACTTCAAAATTTCTAGAGTTTTAACTAGTTTCAGTGTTGATTTAATCACCATTCTAAGTTTATTGCACTTGTTTTTATTATATTTTATTATTTCTTTCATCTCCCATCCTCATTTGTATTTCCTTCACACTCTATGTAGCCTTGAGAGATATACCGTAATGATTTATATATCTATGTGTTTTATTTTCTTAAATGATACTGCAGTGTAGATTTCATTCTTTTACTATTTTTTTACTTAACTATTTTGTTGAAATGTATTCATATTAACAAACATATCTATGTCTTTGCTTCTTACTGCTCTGTGGTGTTGTATATTATACACATCCACCTCATTTTACTTATCCAGTCTCCCAACGTTGAATATCTAGGTTACCCCTGATGCCCTGCTATCATAGCAACTCTGAAGCAAAAACATTCATTCTTAACCCCTTATGGAATTGTGAGCATTTCTCTGAGGTACACACTCAGGGGTGGAATGATTGGACAGAGGCTATATATAAGCACAGTTGACCTGCCTTCTACCAAATTGCTCCCCAATACAATTTTACCAGTTTGTATTCTCAGCATAAGTACATTAAGGTTCCCCTTGAAATTTCTTTTTATTTTTCATCTTAAGTGATTGATGGGGAAAAGGAAGACTTGGCCAGTTTAATTTTAGAATTGTGTTTTTTAAAGATGGATATGGCCCTGACAATATTAGTGTAAGCTTTTTGTGGCTTCTGACAACTTATACATTAGATATTAGCGTGTGTTCAAAATATAAAATCACTGAAACAAAAGTGAATCTGAGGCAAAGTATTCAAATAAATACTTTTCCTTAATTTGTCTTTGAAAACCTGCAAGCCCTAAAATTATATCATCATATAATAGTAGTATATTTTAAGAAGAAATTTTAAAATAACTGACCCAAATGTGAGGTGATGTCTCTGCAACTTGTGAAGCAGTTCCAGGAATGGTGTTCTATAATTGAAACCACACACTATCATGAATTCACAAGGTTATTGTGGAATGGGGTGGGGGGGGGGGGCGGAATTCACATCCCCTTGATCATTTATTTCAAACATTACGGCATTTTGCTTTGTATGCATGTGTAATTGTATTGTTGCCTGAGTAAGACTTTGTTTTTTTCTTTTCTTTTTTTAACATCTTTATTGGAGTATAGTTGCTTTACAATGTTGTGTTAGTTGCTGCTGTATAACAAAGTGAATCAGCTATACATATACATATATCTCCATATCCCCTCCGTCTTGCGTATCCCTCCCACCCCCCCATTCCACCCCTCCAGGTGGTCACAAAGCACCGAGCTGATCTCCCTGTGCTATGCAGCTGCTTCCCACTAGCTATCTATTTTACATTTAGTAGTGTATATAAGCCCATGCCACGCTCTCACTTCGTCCTAGCTTACCCTTCCCCCTCCCCGTGTCCTCAAGTCCATTCTCTACATCTGCGTCTTTATTCCTGTCCTTACTCTAGGTTCTTCAGGACCTTTTTTTTTTTTTTTTTTTAGGTTCCATATATATGTGTTAGCATACAGTATTTGTTTTTCTCTTTCCCACTTACTTTACTCTATATGACAGACTGTTCTTTTTTGAATCATTTTGTTTTAGAGATTCAGAACCTGAAATGCCCTGAGAGAATTACAAATGACATCAAGTTAGAGGACATGACTTAAGTGAAACCATATGACGCTTCTGGCTACTGTCGGATTCTCCTACTTTCTTTGATTTCCATGTTGTGTGATATCTGGACTTTGTGCAGCTTCTTTGCTAACTTTTTCCTAACCCCTAAAATTGAACTCCCTCCCTAGCATGGTTCCGAGATTGCTTTCTTCAAGACCAGACCATTTTATTGCTAAATATAAAAGCCTTTCTTCAGCCTTCCCATTTTTAAAAATCTTTTTTTAGCTTTTGATGTGTTTATACCTTCTTTCATTTTGAAACTTGCTTCACTTAATGTTTTGATCCTTTGCTGTTCTGGCTCTCCCTCCTTTCTCTCCATTATCTCTCCATTTTCTTTGCTAGCTTGTTCTGCTTTTCCTGTGTCCTACTTCTCTTGTTGTCTAACATCAGACATTTTCAGGGCATAGTCGCTGGTCCTCAGCTATGTAAAATTCTGGATTTAGGTCCTAAAGTCTAGTTGCAAAAATACAGGTTAAGTGTAGGTGGATAGGATTGGACTTTGTTCCCTTCTTGATACTTGTCTGAGGGTCTTAGGCATCAAAAATCACTGTATTTCAAAACTGAAGCAATTCCACTCTACCCCACACTTATAGTGTATCTTCCAACTTATGTTAATTTCTGAGCAATGCAGATTAATGCAACGCTGCTAAACCTGGGAACCTCCAGAGAAGAAGACCTAAAATGATGAAGGGCCTGGAATCTATGTGATGAGAGAAATGATTAAGGAAGCTAGGAGTATTTACCTTGGGAACAGGAGACTTAAGGATATGCTTGATAATTCACTTCAAACGTCTGTACACATGACCAGTATGGAGAAGAGAAGGAAGACTTTTGAGGTGCTCCAAGTGACAGTGGTAATGCACATGGGTAGAATTTTTAAAAGGAAGTATTTGAGTAAGGAAGTACTGAATAATAATTAGCCTCTCTAAACCAACTATAAAACATACTGCTTTGTAAAAAAAAAAAAAAAATGTTTCGTGTCACTAAAATTAGGAGAAAATCATCTCTCGTGGATGACGTATTGAATTCATCCATGAGTTAGATTACTTCTGGAATCCTTAGCTTCTCTCAATGCTCCTCTCAGTTTCCCCTAGTTCTATCAATGGTGTGGCCATTTCTCTATTCAACTAATTCAAAATGTAAGAATCATTTTCAATGAATCTATTTTTACCTACCTCTTAAATTAATTCAAAAATATTTTCTAATTCCCAAAATGGCTTTCACAGATTGCTCTGATACTTCATTTTTCTCAGCTTTATTTTTCTAGGTTACTGCAGTAGGCTTCTGTTAGTCCCCTCTGGGCCCAGTCTTCCATGTATTAATATGCCTGGCCTGCAAGGCAAACAACTTCTAACATTATGCTCAGCATATAGTCCTAGACAAAAGCTCTGCAAAAAGCTTTTTCTTTGCTGATTTTACCTAACGCAAAACTTCCTATTACCTGGCCTCACTATAATAGTTTTACTACATTTGACCCTCCTTCTCCCCATTTGTTTAAATTCACTTGTTTGCTTTCCTTTCCTATAACAAATACTCCTAAGGTACTGTTCCACATGTCTCAGGGGCTCACAAGACCCAGCACTTTGGTGCTTCTAGTCTCAAGACCCCTACTTCTGCTTTCAGTAGCCCATGTTTTGCAATACATTCTTCATCACTTGATCTTTTTGGGAGAAAAACAACAGCAAGAACAACCAGATCTCTACTGTATTCAATGGCAGCTACTGTTTTGCAATAATAGACTACAATATCTCTTAATTTCTCATGAAGAGCCTTTAGCTAAGGAAATGAAACACAAGTAATTATTCAATTATTTACCCCTAACTCAATGCTGATTCATAATCTGATGAACCAAAATTTCTAGTGAGACAAATAGCAACATGTTTATATGAGATATATACTCTGTCCAAAAGCAACCACATTCAGTGCTCATTCTTTGTGACTTCTGTACTTGTAAATTCGCTTACTTGCTAACATTTATTTGTAAGCCAAAATTAGTACCCACAGGGATTTGCTGGTCATTCGTGGACATGCACAGAGTGGCAAAAATTTGAATGTGATTCACACATTCCTAGTTGAGGTCGAAGAAAGTGATACTCTGCCTTCTTGTTTCACTTCTCTTACTGTAAACAAATGCCCTTATCATGATCTATTTAGTGGTACAGTTTTCACATTTTTGTGCTTTTGATGATGATTTTGTTGTTTAAAATAGTGTATGCACAGTTCTGAAATGCTATCTAGTGTTCAACAAGGCTGTGATGTATCTTACGGATAAAATAGGGGTGTTAGATAAACTTCGTGCAGTAGTGACTTATACTGCCATTGGTCCAGAGTCCAATGCTAATGAATAAACAATATATATTAAATAAGGTGTCTTTAAACACACATAAACAAGGTTATATAGTGTGATCAGTTGATGAAAATATTGTGACCAGAGTCTTGCAGGAACCTAACTACATATATTCCCTAGGAGCAGTGTTTCAGTATTCACTGATTCGTTGTTCACAGTGACTTGATGGAACGTAACTACTGCAAATAAAAAGAATTGACTGTATACGCTAACATGTGTGAAATACATCATTAATAGCAAAAGAGGTAATCGGCATTCTCCTTTAATTAGTAGGAAAAAAATGCAATTTGGAACAAGGGAGTAGAAGAATATAGACATAGTTCTTTTGTCAGCCAAATGTAAAGTCAAGACATAATTCAGAAAACAGGTGGTGGAACCTGCCAAAGATGAAGAATTATATTGGAATTAGCACACACACACACAAAAAGGATGAGGAGGAAGAGAATAAGGAGAAGAACTGAGAGAGAAAAAAATAAAGCTAAGAAAATTCATTCTACTTTAGAGCAATGAAAGATATGGAAAACAGAGTATAATTACAACAGTTGTATTTAGAGAGAGGAAACTGGCTAAAGCAAAGTTTTTCAAGTTACCATTCCAACTTTTTCCTCATCTCCAAGTGTTTTGGTTCAAAGACTTTTATTTCAGCCTCTAACATATGCTGACCCTCCCAACAATGGGCTTAAGAAATGGGAACCAGAGGCAGAGGAGAGGGGACTTGATGTGGGTGTACAGGGGCAAGCACACAGGGAGCTGTTTTGTAGCCACACATTGTAGGGGGAGAAACAAGGCACAGGGAGAAGGGGCTGAGAAGGCATGTGGAAGAGAAGGAGGAAGGGAATGAGCAGTTTGTGAAACTGCCGTGACAACAGCTTCTTGGCCTATGAATTCCATTTCTTTGGTGCATTCTTTTCTAAACCTTCCCACCTACAAGGAACTAGAATCTGCAGACCATTATGAGCTTTGCTAATTATAGGATCTTGAGGAAAATGAGAATTTTGTTTCTGGTAGTTTTTTGATTGTTATGAACTGAGAAATCCTGGGTATAGCCACTTGGCTTACTCCCTCCCACTTCTCCCCCCACTGACCCTCCCTTTCAATCCAACTTTTATCCTATTATATAATTTTGACAATGAAACCATTGGAGTGTAACAGGAGCCTCTATAAGGGTGGTCTCTTTTCATAAATGCAGCACTGTACCCTTGAACTGAAATGGTTTCTATTAAATTATATATATGATGTCTGCACCATTTGGAATAAAGGACCATTATAATTCTTCAGGTGTGTGGGACTCTTACTTAAACAAAGAGGGATTGGCATAATAACTTCTTCATTAATAATTAGTTTTCATATAGCAGAATGAATGTGGAAAAAAAGTATTTTATGTTCATTGTATTCTAATGTAATATGAAGAATTAAGGGGGAAAATGCCTTAAGAGTTTGCACTCAAGAGAAGATAAAAAAAGGATGAGGGAACTTTGTCTAGATTTTTGCCTGTTAAACATTTTTGGATATGATAAAGAAACTTCCCTCTAGTCTGCAAAAGCAGATGTTCAGAAGGTGCAGAGCATAGAAAGACCTAGAAATACCTGCCATCAAATAGAACCCAGAGGGTAAAATTTTAATGAGGGTTAGACCTGGAGTGTCTGTGGCAGGGGGTGGGTGTTTTACCTGCTTTAACCTTTTCACTTTGGGTCCCGCCCACCCCACTTAGTTTGCTTTTCTTCCTGACTTGCTATATGCCTGAGGCTTTCTAGAAATGGTTTACTCAAGTTCAGAGCCTTCACATGATTGATTGGTTGATCTTTAAGACTTACTGCCACCCAGCCCTGAGACTCCTGTGTTTGTCAGTACTGTGAAGTATGTATGAGCTTCTCATGGTTAGTTCACAATTGGTTGGGATTGCAAGTGACAATAGCAGATGTAATACAAGTTCTTTTGCTAAGCCAGCCAGTGATGTGTCACATGAGAAGAATGGGTTGGACATTGATCATGATTGATTTTAAAATGACATTTAACTAATATGGACATTAGTGTCTGGAGCTAAATATTGTGATCTCCATCACCTTCTGAAACCTGAGACAGAGAGATGTGCTTTATACAGCTTATTTACTTTTGAATTCTCATGAGCAAACTAATTCCGTAAAGCAGCATCAATACATAGAGTTGAAGAATTTATTTGAACATGTGTATCTGTTTTCCATTTATATCCTTTAGGAGGCAAAGTTATTGTATATGATTTCGCTGAAGTAATCAACAGTAAGTGAGCTGATTGTCACTAATGATATCACATTGTATATCAAGAACATTATTGTCATTTTCTTTTCCAGAATTTCTGGCTGAAATCATTCCTCATAGAGGAATTTTTCCTCAGTGACTAATTCACTGGGATTTCCCTCAATTTGGAATTTTGTCTTTATGACCAAAAGCTATTTTCCTTATGAATCTAGTTGAGATGCCACTTTTTCCAAACTTGCTGCCCTGTTCTGGACAAAGAGTTGTTTGATCAGTTCCTAAATATATCCTCCAACAATTGGGTTCTATTAGAAGATGCTGTCACATATTCACCTCACAAATCTCGGTGGTGTCTCTGAAGATAAGAAAAAGCTTATATTAGTGATTTCTCAATGTGCATTCAGATGATATTACGACTTGGTCCTCTAGACGGTGCCAGGAATATTTTGGATGAATATAATAAACATACTTTATTTGATGGTGAGGAATCTGTTACCTATTTAATGATGTTGATTCTGGCTGTCACCGTATGGCAGTCATAATAATAATGACAGTGATGATGATGGTGGTGGTGATGGTCAGCTCTCACTTACTGAAAATATTCCATGTGCTAGATTCTATGTTCAGTCCTCTGCATGAATAATTTTGTCTCATCTTTACATTAGCCCTACTAGGTGGTAAAGTTCACTGAGGCTATATAAAATGTCAGTGACACAGTGCCTTAGTGTTGGAACTAGATTCCTACCCGTTAGGATTGATTTCAAAGCCTAGTTTTAACCTGTACACATTAAAAGATGTAGGGAATCAAAAAAAAAACAAAAGCGCCTCCTTGGGCCATTCAAGTAAATTAATAGCTCGGGTGGGTTTAATACATGGAAAGTAATACGCCCTCTGGTCAACTAGGTTGCTACTTCTCAAACTGTAACATGCAGAGAGTTACCTGGGGAGCTTGTTAAAATTTCGGATACTGAATCAGTAGTTTTAAGTTGGGGCCAGGGTTCCTGCATTTTTAACAAGCTCCCAGGTGTGGCCAATCCAGTTTGAAAGCAAAGAACTTTTAAGCGCATTGCCCTGGTCAGATAGAACAAGTCAGTTGGCCTGCATAGCCCTGGTAGGGATGACACTCATCGTGAACAGGCTCTAGGCTAGAGAAACATGCTGTTTTCACTGCAAGGGATCTTTGCAACTCCTTCGTTTTTTTAAGACGAACATCCTCAGGCCCTAAAATTAGTTATTTACCTAAATCTACTCACTTCGTTAATGACCAAGCTCAGAGTAGTAACCAAGTGTCCAGGCTTTGACTCAAATGATTTTCAACTACTACACTTTGAGCCTGACTTACTCTTGAAGTTGTGATAGTTTTCGGTTGATTCTTGTCATTGATTTAAACCAGATCTGTCTTTATGTCTTTCTCTGTCTGCTAAAAGTATATAGACTGCAAGGTGTGTATGTGTGGGAAATCCAGGTTAATAGGGTTTCCTGTTACTTTGGTTCTGATCTAATGGCTTTCTGTTCTAAGACCAAACAGTCTTTTAAAATCTACCTCTAGTATTTGAATACTACAGCCAAGGCCAGTTTAGTAAGCATCCTTTTTTGCTTCTACAGTTGAATATAGAATTACTTTGCAGCGTTCAGGAACATGTCACCACTGCTCATTCATTCAGCAAATCTTTATTGAGCATCTACTGTATACGCCAGGCACTCCGCTAGGTGCTGAATATTGAGCTGGGAATAAAACAGTTTTTTCCATCAAGATGCTTCTAGAAGGGGAAGAGGATATTATTTACGTGTAGTTGTTTTCTAGTGCTGTGTAATAAATTACCACAAACTCAGCAGCTTACAACAACATGCATTTGTGATCTCGTAGTTCTGTAGGTCAGAAGTCCTGGTGGGCTTGACTTCTTAGCAATGGCCAAACAGAAAGCCAGGGTTTCCTGTTTCAGTAAATATTCTGGGAAATAATCATAAGATGAAAGCCTTATCTCAAGTATCCTTTTTCCTATTACATAAGATAGTCTTAGATCCCTCTCTGATGCATGCCTGTGTTTCATTCTGTGTAACTTGCTTTCAGGAATTCTGTTCTTTCTAATGTGAAAAGATAGCAACGAGATGACATGATATAAAAAGTTTTTATCTACCACCCCCAATGCTTTCTATTTTTTTTAAAATAAAATAATGTCTTGAATAGAACAAACACTCAAAAGTTTTATTTTAGATACTAAGTGTAAGATTTCACACTCGTTCCCTACTCTTCCTCCCCCTTCCTGTGCTAGTGTGATTTATTAATGCTATTTTTGTGAAGCAGGAGAGAGGGACACAAAGGGCTTGTTGAAAAATGCTATTTTTGATTTGCTAAGTTCTGTAGGAATATAGCTGGCAGGCAATCCACTAAAGAAAAACATCTGGTGCTGTTCCATTTCTCACTTCTGCCAGCGTTCTGGAAAAAGAGGACCCATTAGGGACACCAACAAAGATGTGATAGTGTTGACAACACTTGTAGTCAGTGTTTAAGTTGCCTCCTTTTTTGTGTCCCTCTCCAGGAAAATATAATGGGTGCATAGCAGTCAATTTCAGTACCATTTTTATTGTCACTCCTTACAAATTGTAATCTGATAATCTGTATGGGTATCAAGCTGCCCACCAGAAGACCTGAAAAATAATGAAAGATATTAACACACTTCCTTGTGGGGTCCACAGAGGGCAGAGTAAATATGTCTCAGCAACCCTTTGGTGTAGATCAACCAGCAAGGGAAGAGCAAAGTCAATAACTTCCATTGTTCACATGGCACCACTGGAAGAATTGTTTAGCTTGTGAAAGAGAACCCACATACAAGACATTAAAAGGAAAAAGAAAAAAAAAAGTATAGTATGTAGCTAACAGCTTCATTGTTTCATGGGAAATAATAGGTTGTATTCAACTTTAACAAAACAGAATTCAGGATTCAAGGCCGAGTCGATAATGACCTGCTGTGCAGCTGTACATTTTGCAAGCTTTGTGCAGGTGATAGAAATTCTTACATTTCTACCTCTCCTTCCTTCTGATTATAATCTGCAAAAATATAATCATTTAAAATTAGATATGCTTTTTTCAATATCTTGAATGAAGGATCCATTTGAATTAAATTCATGTTCAAATCTCAGGGTGTTATAAATAAAAAGTCCAAAATTAGAAGCCATCCGAAATCAAAAGCATATGTTCTCACATTTCCAATGTTGTCCATATTATCTTACTTCAACAGAAAATTCTGGGTAATGATATTTAATGTGTTCTTATCACTCTCTAGGATATGTTCATAAGTTAAACAAAAATTAAAAATAAAGAATTGGCTTAGTAGATTTCTTTGAGCAAACAGTTGACCTACTATAAATGATTGCAGACAAGCTTTTTGGACTCATGTATGTCAAAACTGTTCTACAAGAAATAGCTACATAAATTCATAACATCAATTCTGTGAAAGCCATAAGTAACTGTGGGTTAGTTAAGGCACTTGAATGTTAATGTAAACTCTTTCGTATTGTAAAAGAGTACAAATAAAAACCCCCAAAAAAGACTATTAGCAAAATTACAAAAAACATTAGAAAGAGAAAGCAGTCACACACATCACCACTACCCTAGTTCAAAAGAATTTTTAATACATTTGTATTATCTATCTATTGTTATATTTTAAATACTTGGATTCACAATGCACCTATATTTTTTCTGACTTTTTTTTTTTCCATTGAACATCACATAATGGACATTGTTCTTTGCTGGTCCACAGGCTTTAAAATTACCATGTATGTTTTACACAGCAGTCAATTTGCTTGATGATGCTTTATTTAGTAATTTCCTAATTATTGGGGAATTTGTTTCTAATAAGAAAATTATTGAAAAGGCCACAGTGAATACATTCCTCTTATGTGATTTAAAATAGTTAATACATTTTATTTAAGAATCATATTTTAAAAAATACTTGCCTTTTACAAAGATTTTAAGAAAGTCATAGTGTACAGAAATAGGCAACAAATAAAGTGTAAGAATAAAATTACAAGTCACCATTCATAACTTACCATTACTTATATTGTGAGAACTTAATGGCGGATATCATCTTTTTTTTTGTATATATGCATAATATAACTAGAAAGATAGGTACATAGAGATTTTAAAAATAATACTTGATTGTAATTTGATTATATTATAATCTGATATCTAATTTATAATAAAATTATTACATTTAATTTTACTTACTTTAAACATTGAGAATAACAAAGAAAACACAAAGTGTTCTGTAATTCCAAGAAGTATTTTACTACAAGACTTTAATTTATAAAAGATTATTCTAACTAAAAGAGACTATGAGGGCAACACTGAAATTAGAACCCTCATTTTTTTCACTTTTACACTTTAACTTTAGATGATTCTGGTTGACTCCTTGCTATGCAAATGTAAATATTAGAACTTCAGAATAGCTCTCCACTTCATTCTTTCATCTTACTTTGTTATTTTTATTATTGTTTTTACATACTATTTATATTTTGCTCTGTTAACGATAATTTATATAATACTTAGTACTTCTATTGGTTTCATGTTTAAAAATATTCAAATCTCATCATTAAAACTTTTAATTTTTTTTCATTCAAGTCATTGATCGGATTTAGTTTCCAAATGGTCATTCCATGAATGATTCAAGGTTACGCATATTTGAGGTTTATCTGCATGATGATCCTTTACTTGAACACCATATTATCTGAGTATAATTAACGTGGGAGACAAGACGATTCCCACTGTATTCTGTCACTGATGGTTGCTGTGTAGAAATGTGAGGCCTGTTCTAATTTCTACCCTTTTTCAATGCTTTATATTTCCTATATAAATGCCTGGAAATTTATCCCACATTTAACCTGCAGAAGTAAAAACAAACTGAGATACATTCCTGATTATTAATCATCTTGCTTGATTGGGAAGTGTTAAAAATGTCCCAAATGTTCACTGGCAAGGGCTGGTTAGATAATTAGTATACATGCATATATAATAGAATAATACTATGTGGCAAGAAGAATAATGGAGATGCTATTTATGTACTGATGTGAAAAGATTTCTGGAAAAACTTTAAATGAAAAAAAAATGCAGAATGGTACATAGTTTCTGTTTTCTTTTTATAAGAAAGGGAGCAATTTTTTAAAAATGTGTTTTTATCTGTATGTATTTGAATACAGAAACCCTGGAAGAATTCTTAGAATATTAAGAAAAGAGATGACATGAGAAAGAGATGGTTAGTGGGCAGATGACTGCAGGGGTGAGAATTAGACTTTTCATTGTATACTATAGTATAATTTGATATTTAAGTCATGAAAACAAAATAATAAAAAACAACAATAAATTAAATACTAACATAACCATATTCATTAGACAGAACTTGGAACTTGATTTGACTCTCAATATTTAATTTTAATTTCTTTTTTTGTTGACGTATATTTGATCTACAATGTTATATTAGTTAGAAGTAGACAACATGGTGATTCAATATTTTTATAGATTATACTCCATTTAAAGATTTTATAAAATATTGGCTATATTTCCTATATTACAATATATCCTTGTAGTTTATTTATCTTATACATAGTAGTCTGTACCTCTTAATCCTCTACTGCTACCTTACCCCTCCCCACTTCCCCTTTTCCACTGGTAATCACTAGTTTGTTCTCTATATCTGTGAGTCTATTTCTGTTTTGTTATATTCATTAATTTGTTTTATCTTTTAGGTTCTACATAAAGTGATAACATACAGTATTTGCCTTTCTCTGTCTAACATTTCACTAAGCATAATATCACACAGATACATTCGTGTTGTCACAAATAGCAAAATTTCATTCTTTTTAATGGCAGAGTAATGTTTCATTGTGTGTGTATGTGTGTCTATTTGTGTTTGTGTAGTGTGTATATATATAATATATGTGGAACATATGTATATATATGTATATATATATATACATGTATATGTAAGTATCTCACGTTTTCTTTTGTCATTTATCTGTTGATGGACACTTAGTTTGCTCTCATATCTTGGCTAATATAAATAATGCTGCTATGAACAATGGGGTGCATGTACCTTTTCAAATGAGTGTTTTTATTTTCTTTGGATATGTACCCAGGAGTTGAATGGCTAGATCATTGGTAGTTCTGTTTTACTTTATTGAGGCACCTCCATGTTGGCTGCACCAATTTCCATTCCTACCAATAGTGTACTAAGGTTCCCTTTTCTCCACATCGTCACTAACATTTGTTTTTTGTGGTCTTTTTGATGGTAGCCATTCTGACAGGTGTGAAGTGATTTGCATTTCCCTGATGATTAGTGATGTTGAGCATCTTTTCATGTGATTGTTGGCCATCTGTATGTCTTCTTTGCAAAAATGTCTATTCAGGTCTTATGCCCATTTCTTAATTGGGTTTTTTTGTTTTTTTGATATTGAGTTGTATGAGCTCTATATTTATTTTGGATTTTAACCCCTCATCAATCGTGTCACTTGCAAATATTTTTCCCACTTGGTAGATTTTCCTTTCCTTCTATTGATAGTTTCCTTTGCTATGCAAACCCTTTTAAGTTTAATTAGGTCCTATTTGTTTATTTTTACTTTCTTTTCCTTAGCATAGGAGACAGATTAAAAAGTATTGCTGCTACTATTTATGTCAAAGAGTATTCTGCTTATGTTTTCTTCTAGGAATTTCATGGTTTCTGATCTTACATTTAGGTCTTTAATCCATTTTGAGTTTATTTTTTAATAAGGTGTGAGAAAATGTTATAATTTTATTCTTTTACATACAGCTGCCCAGTTTTCCCATCACCACTTATTGGACTGTCTTTTCTCTATTGTACAGTCTTGCCTCCATTGTCATAGATTAATTGACCATAAGTGTGTTGGTTCACTTCTGGGATCTCTATTTAGTTCCCTTGACCTATGTGTCAGTTTTTGTGCCAGTACCATACTATTTTGTTTGCTGCAGCTTCATAGTATAGTCTGAAATCAGGAAGCATAATACCTCCAGCTTTGTTCTTTTTTCTCAAGATTGCTTTGGCAATTCAGGGTCTTTTGTGGCTCCATATAAATAGTAGGATTATTTTTTCTAGTTCTGTGAAAAGTTTCATTGGTAATTTGATAGGAATTGCACTGAATCTGTAGATTACTTTGGGTACCATGGACATTTTAACTATATTAATACTTCCAATCTGTGAACACAGGATATCATTCCATTACTCCATCTCATCTTCAATTTCCTTCAGTGTTTTATAGTTTTCAGAGTATAAGTCTTTCACCTCCATGGTTAAGTTTATTCCTAGGCATTTTATTCCTTTTCATGCCATTTTAAATGGGATTGTTCTCTTGCTTTCTCTTTCTGATAGTTCATTATTAGTGTATAGAAAAAGCAACAGATTTATGTATATTAATCTTGTATCCTGCAACTTTACTGAATTCATTTATTAGTTCTAGTAGTCTTTTGGTGGGGACTTTAGGATTTTCCATATATAGTATCATGTTATCTGCAAATAGTGACAGTTAACTTCTTCCCTTCCAATTTGGATATATTTTATTTCTTTTCTTGTCCGATTGCTGTGGCTAGGTCTTCCAATACTACATTAAATAGAAGTGGTGAGAGTGGACATTCTTTTCTTCTTCCTGATTTTAGAGGAAAGCTTTCATTCAACTTTTCTCCCTGTAGTATGATGTTAGCTGTGGGTTTGTCATAAATGGCTTTTATTATGTCATGATATGTTTCCTCTATAACAAATTTGATGAGAGTTTTTATCATGAATGAATGTTAAATTTTTCAAGTGCATCTACTGACATTATCCTGTGATTTTTATCCTTCCTTTTATAATGTGGTATATCATACTGATTCATTTACAGATATTGAGCCATTCTTGCATCCCTGGACTAAATTACACTTAATCATGCTGCATGATCCTTTTTATATGTTGTTGAATTCGGTTCATAATATTTTGTTGAGGATTTTGCATCAATATCTATTAGAGATATTGGCCTGTAATTTCCTTTCTTCTTATTTTTTGTAGTGTATTTGTCTGGTTTTGGAATCAGGGTAATGGTGGCCTTGTAGAAAGAATTTGGGGGTATTCTCTCCTGGCAATTTTTTGAACAGCTAATATGTATTAGCTCTTCTTTACATGTTTGGTATAATTTCCCTGTGAATCCATCCAGTCCTGGACTTTTCTTTGTCGGGAGTTTTTTGATGACAAATTTAACTACTAGTGATTGGTCTGTTCAGGTTGTCTGTTTCTTCTTTATTCACTCTGGGAAGATAGTATGTTTCTAGAAATGTATTCATTTCTTCTAGGCTCTCCAATTTGTTAGCCTATAACTTTTCATAGTATTTGCATTTTTTTTTTTTTTTTTTTTGGTATTTCTGTGATACTGGTTGTTAACTCTCTTCTTTCATTTCTTACTTTTGGTCCTCTCTTTTTTGTTCCTGATGAGCCTGGCTAAAGGCTTATAATTTTGTTTTTCTTTTAAAAAAACCAGATCTTTCTTTTCCTATGGTTTTGTGGTCTCTATTTTGTTCTTTTTCTAATTATACTTTAGGTAGTAGGTTAGGTGGTTTATTTGAGGTTTGCAGGTTTTTCTTGTTTCTTAAAGGTAGGCCTGTGTCACTATAAACTTCTTTCTTAGAATTGCTTTTCCTAGTCTCATACATTTTGGAAAGTTTTATTTTTATTCTTATTTGTCTTGAAGTATTTTCTGATATCCTCTTTGATTTCTTCATTGACTCTTGGGGTTTTTAATAACATGTTATTTAGTCTGCACGTGTTTGTGTCTTTCCCATTTTTTTCCTGTAATTGATTTCTCATTTCATACTGTTGTGGTTGGAAAAAATGCTTGATATAATTTCTATCCTTGTATATTTGTTGATACTTGTTTTGTGCCCTAGTATGTGATCTATCCTGCAGACTGTTCCTTGTGCACTTGAAAAGAAGGTTTATTCCACTATATTTGGATGGAATGTTTTGTAGGTATCTATTAAGTCCTACTGGTCTAATGTGTCATATAACGCCATTGTTTCCTTATTGATTATCTGTGTGAATGATCTGTCCATTGAGGTAAGTGGAATGTAAAGTCCCCTAGTATTATTGTGTTATTGTCAATTTCTTTTTTTAATGTTCATTAGTATTTGCTTTACATATTTAGGTGCTACTGTATTGGCTGCATATACATTAATGAGTGTAATATCTGGCCTCTTCTTATATTGATGCCTTTATCATTACACAATGCCTCTTTTGGTCTTCTGTTATAGCTTTTATTTTAAAGTCTAGCTTGCTTTCTTGTGGTTTCCATTTGCATGAAATATCTTTTTCCAATCTCCAATCACTTTCAGTCTGTGTATGTCTTTAGCTCTGAAATGGTTTCTTGTAGACATTATATAAATGCCTTGTTTTTTTATCCAATCAGCCACCCTGTGTCTTTTGATTGAGGCATTTAGTCCATTGACATTTAAAGTGATTGTTCATAGATATGTATTTATTGCCATTTTGCTACTTGTATTTTGTTTGTTTTTGTAGTTTTTCTCTGTTTCTTCTTCTTTTAGTTTCTTCTGTTGTGATTTGATGATTGCCTTAGTGGTATTCTTGTGTTCCTTTCTCTCTAGATTTTTTGTATATATTGTAGATTTTTGATTTGTGGTTACTATAAGGTTTGTATATGTTGACCTATAATTACATCTACTTGTTTCAAAGTGGTGGTCATTTAAGTTCAATGACATTCTAAAAGATCTACAGTTTTTGACTTCCCTCTCCAACATTTTGTGTTTTTTATGTCATAGTTTACATCTTCATGTTTATCCATTGTTTATTATATGTATAGTTGATTTTTGTTTTTTAATCTTTATACTAGCTTATTGATGTGGTTCATTCAGAGCACTCACTATATATTTCCTTTTACTAGTGGGATGCTTCCTTTGCTATAGATTCTTTCTTTTTGCTGTAGCCCTTTCTTTTTCACTCAGAGAAGGCCCTTTAACATTTCTTTTAGGGTCAGTTTAGTATTGATAAATTTTTAGTTTTTTCTTGTGTGAGAAGTTATTTATCTTTCCTTCAATTCTAAATGATAATCATAGTGGGTACAGTATCCTAGGTTGTAGGTTTTTCCTTTTCAGCACTTTTAATGTATCATATCATTCCCTTCTGTCCTGTAAAGTTTCTGCAGAAATATCAGTTGGTAGCCTTATGGGCATTCCCTTTATGTGACTACTTGTTTTTCTCTTTAGAATTCTCTCTCTAACTTTTGCCATTTTAATTATGATATGTCTTGGTGTGGTAATCTTTTGGTTAATCTTGTTTGGGACTCTCTGTGCTTCCTGTACCTGGATATTTGTTTCTGTGTTCAGGTTTCAGCCATCATTTCATCAAACCAAATACATTTTCATATCCTTTCAATGTCTCTTCTCATTCTTGGACTCCTATAATGCAGATGCTTGATGTTATCCCAGAGATGTTTTAAATGTCCTCATTGTTAAAAATTTGTTTTTCTTTCTGGTCTTATGATTTGGTGATTTCCATTATTCTATCTTCCAGATCACTTAAGTATTCTTCTGTACCACCTAGTCTGCTGTTAATTCCTTCTAGTCTGTTTTTCATTTCACTTACTATATTCTTTGTTTCTGACAGGTTTTTTAAAAAATATATTTTCTAGTTCCTTGTTAAAATTCTCACTGTGTTCATATATTCCTTTCCCTAAATTAGTTAGCATTCTTACTACTAATGCTTTGAACTCTTTATCTGGTAAATTATTTATCTTTATTTCTTTCATTGTTTTTTCAGGGTTTTTTTTGTTGTTGTTCTTTTGTTTGTAACAAATTCCCCTGCCTTCTCATATTTTCTTAGCTATCTCTTTCTCTATGACATTAGGTGAAACAGTTACCTATTCCAGTTTTAAAAGAGTGTCCTTGTGTGTGAGTGTTCCTATATAGTCTGCATGTGCCTCATGGCTTTGGTATAAGAGCTGGATCTGAAGTGAGCATGAGTCATGTCTTTCTCCAGCTTTTACCTTGGTAGGAGATGGGGCTGGAGTTGGAGGTTTAAAGCCAGAGAGAGCCAGGTGTGATCTGGGGCTTCTTTTCTGTTCATTTGTCAACACCACCCTATCTGGGGCATGGGGGAACAGGTCCCAAATTGCTGGAGCATAAGCCCTCAGTGTCATGTCTGGGCTGGTTCTGTTTCTTCTAAGTTTGTGCTCTCCACTCTCCCAGTATTGCCACCTTTGCCCAGACGAGAGCAGTCCTGGAGCAAGGAGGGCTCAGAGTGGATGCTTGGCATGTACCAGGCATGCGCTTGAGCAATCCTGGCAACAATCAAACTCAGACTGCTCCTGATTTCCTACCCACCCCCCTATGTGAAGGCCATGACAGTTCCTACCTGGTTCTGTTTCCTACAACTGTGAACGTTCCTCAACTGCAGCAGCCTTCACCCTAGTGGGGAGCTGCACTGCAGAGAAAGAGGGCCTGGAGCAGGTGCTCAGCTCTGGTTGAGGTGCATGCTGGGTGGTCACAGGAAACCCACCAGAGTCCTGGGCAGCTTCCTCCCCCTTGTTTCAGGAATAAGAAAGCATGTGCATGCTCTTCATGGGTGGAGTCTGGGTTTCTTACTGCTCCCCTGTCAGTCTCACTGGTTTTCAAACCAGCTAAGGGGACTCGACTTCCTGGTGTTGGACCCCAGGGCTGGGGTACCTCATTTATAATTCGAATTGCTCTCTCCCCAGGGAGCATCTGTGGGCCCATGTAATCCCCCTCCTCTTCTGTGTCCCCTCCTTGAGGCACGGGTCCTGACCTGATTGTTTCTTTTCTTTTCCTACCCAAATCAGTGTGGATCTTTTTTACAGCCCTGGTTGTAGAAGATTCTTTCTGCCAGTCTCCAATTTGTTTTCAATGAGAACTGCTCCACATGTAGAAGTATTTTTGATGTGTTTGCAGGGCAAGGTGAACTCTGCATCCTCCTACTCAACCATCTTGATCTCCTCAGTTTTCAGTATTTTCAAGCTGGATCTGTATGCTTGTTCGTATGCATATTTATTTACGGTAACAATTCTATGGAAATATCATCTATTTTAACATCTCTTAAGCAAGCAGGAAACTCAGCTCAGTATTCTCCTCTGACCACTCTCCCCTGAAATGTGCTACTTCTTCCAGTTTTTTAATAGACCTCATGGTCTTGGGAGCCAAATGGGAATTATTTATGTTCTGTGAGGGACATACTGAATAAAAATCAGTTCCCTTCTGAGTTTTGCAGACTCCTTCCACATTTCTGACAAGTATTCATTGTTGATATGGCTCTAGTCATGTTAACAGTGAGCAGAATGGATTAGGTGTAGTTATCATAAAACAGAGTTAGCCCCCTGACTACCATAAATGCCTTTTCAATTTTGTGCATAGTCTTTAATTTAGGAGAAAAATGGTTTCATTGATATCAGGGCTATGAAACCTCTAGTATTCCAAACTAAATATTAACCATAGTAAAGTGTTTTGCTTGCCATATTTATATGCTCAATTTTAATTTTTTCTATAAATTAATTAAAAAATCTCATATAGAGTGAACACCTAGTATGGCTCAGGCACAATAAGTGAACCAAACAAGCACAGGATATGATTCTTGCTTTCAAGAATTGTACAATTAATTTAGGATTATAAAATTTATCTACCTCAAAAGGTTATACAAACATATTTGTATCACCTCAGAAATGGTATTATATCATTATTCCAAACAATTCGTTTTTCATAATAATAATACAATATTTTCATATTTAATGATTTATTTTTACTCTTTCTTTTTTATATACTTAATATTTCTAAAATGATTGAGAGTGTTGAAATAGTGGCAATGTGCCTTCATTTCACTTTATGAATGAACTTCATTATCCTTTACTTCATTAACATTCATTGTCAGCTCTATCTTGGTGAGTGACAAGAGAAACTAACCTGATAGGTTGGGCTGGAAAACAGAGAAAATTTTGGTGATAGAAACCAGTTAGAAATTCTGAACATAAACCACTTGAGATAGGATGGACCTGTGTGGAATTAGTGGCAATGAGAATAAAAAAGAGAGTTGAGAATGCTGTTTCAGGAACAAAATCTGTAGCATGTGAGGCTGGATTGGGGCAGAGGTTGATGGAATCAGTGATTAAGGAGAGGATGGTACTAAGGATAGTAAGGAGTGAAAGAGGAAGATAATAAAATTATGCCTCCAGCTTATTTTTAAGCTTTTTGAAGATGAGGGCCATGGGTTATCATTCATTAGTTCTTTTAACAAATTTTCAAACAAATTTATAAGAATTTACTCAATGCCACGTACTGAACTAAGTGCTAGTAATGTAAAAAATTAGAAGGCATAATTTCGATTTTTAAACATCTTCTTGTCTAATAGAATAAGGATATATGGAGATAATTACTATAAAATTGAAATAAAATATCACAAATGTCATAATAGAGAAATGATAGTGCCATTTTCCCCCATTTTTCTTACGGTTCAGAATTTAGTGCTAAATAAATGTTAGTAAGTATATGATATTGTTTGCCATTTTCATCCTTAAGAGCAATGAATGTGGACCTTGCTAGATATGACCCCCAAGAATGAGTTGATAAGATCTCAGGGGTCCCAAACTGGTGACCAGCAAGGACTTGGTGTGTCATTAGTGTTCAGAATAATACTTATTCCTTTCTCCTCCTCTGACTTGACAACAAATGCCTTGTTTCAAATTCCAAATCATGAGAAATGAATTAATTTTCTTCAAGTAAAAATCTATTATTTCAAATAATTCCTTGGTGAGTGTGTACATGCTCTTTCCACGGCCACAGGTTCTCACCACCAACTAGGTGTGATTGATTGTCAAGTGTCCCATTCTCCTCTAATGTAAACCTGCTCTTAGTAGGTGATTACCCCGTACACCTTGCCTGAAATAGGAGCAGTTCTACAAGTCCTGACTCCATCAGTGCATAAACACTGGAACAATAGGCAATGCCTTTAACTTTTGCATTATATAGTGACAGTTAATAATATTGACCATAAAATGATGTGGTCAGCTTGAAATCTAGCTCTTGAATAGACCTGCTGAAGCCACCTACCCCAAGTGACTGAAAAGCCGTGTAAGTAGGTTATTCTTATTTGCTCTGCATTCTGGTTATTAGTTTTACTGGATGACCTCTTGATGCCTGGATAGAACAGAATTGAAATGGAACAGCACTAGAATTTTGCTTCGAAGAATGCCTTTTTCCCTCAATGACAGCTACAAGAGAAAAAGTATAGCGATTTTTTTCCTTCATGGTAGAACAGAATGTGGAGGATGGTTCTTTGGCATGGGTCGGGGATTAGGATGGGGGTAACTATGCTGCCTCTAGCATCTTAACCGCTTGTTGTCTGCAGCTTTTAGGACCTGCTAATGACGAGTGTGCCTCAAGCAGGATCAAGTCCCAGTGCATTAGTGAACTTCATTGATTTCTGGGACAACAGTCAAAGAACAATTGAGCTCTCCAATGAGATGCAGAGGATTTTACAGCTGTACTGATGGTGTAGAGGTCTATTTTAGATTCAGCATCCTTCATAATTCTATCAGGGATCTGAAAGGGAACAGATTCACAAGATTTTAGAACATTGAGAGTCAGCAGAAATTGCCAGACCCTTTCGGGCTCTCATAACACTAACAGAGGGTCTGTGAAGACCCTTTACTATTTCAAAAAGACTAATGAAAATTGTATCCGATTTGGGAATAAGCTTTCCCCCTCCACAGTGTCAAGTTGCTTTGGGTTTGGTTAGGCTTGGTGAGTTGACAGAGTTTCAGGCTCATCAAAGCTCTAATTAGCAGTTATATGTTTTGAATAAGAGAGTAAACAGATTTTTACTGAAATGTGGTTGACAAAATTCTTTAACGCATGGGGAGGGTCCTCTGGCAGAAAATAAATAATACAAGTTGTTTGATGGTAAAGGATGGGATGGGGAACTACTTATCTAGAGCTGCACTGACCAATATGGTAGCCATGAGACACACGTAGTCATTTAAATTTAGATTAATTAAGATGACTGAATTAAAAATTTTGTTCTTTAGTTACACTAGCCACATTTCAAGTGCTCCATAGCCACATCTGGCTAGTAGTGTTGATACTGGACAGCACTAGAGACCAACACTTTTGCACAAACCAGAGTTTGTTAAAACATAAAAAATACATATACCTTTTTCTTCTCTGTCCGTATTTTAAATAATGAAGTAATCGTTTATGGATGATGAAAACTAAAACAGTACTAACTGGTAATAGAAAACAAATCCTCTTGCCTCTTCAATTGTCTTATGTCATCATTTGTTTGTGATACCTCTGGTGAGGCTTGCTACTTCCACATTCTAAATAATCCACTTGTACATATTTTCTTGATTTATCAAATTTAGATAGTCATAGACTTTTTGACATATAATGTGATACATTTTGTTCACTCTCATCACGTCTCCAAAATTACTTCTGTCAGATCCATTTTTAAATATTTACTTCTACTGGTCATCATTATGAACATACACAATAAGAATATTATGATTATCTTTAGCAGTATAACATGATATTCTATTGTAATACTAATTTTGATTAGTCAGGATTATATCACCTGACTTACTACTATTTATGATGAGAAAATGTATTTCCCTCCACCTCTCTTCCTTTCATTATCTTGCAAACTTAATATACCATTTTATTATTTTAGATAATCTACATTTATATTATACACACACAATTTAGTCTTCCAAACTTTGCTATATTTTGAGTCTAATTGAGGCCAATAGTTAATTGAGGCCAACTCTAATTGAGGCCAATAAAATTATGATCATGTAAACATTATTAGATATAGAATCAAGTAGTTTGAAAGATTTAAAGTGATGGATACATATTTCTTTGCCATTGACCTGTTCCTATTAAGGAAAAATAGGATTAATATAAATTTACAAGAGTATCTAGCTTCTTAGCCATACTATATGTTATTCTAGATAATCTATATCTTTCTATTCTAAATTGAGATATTATTTACTGGTATGTCTCACAGCTCACCTTCTGAAATTACTTTCCTTTTTATTCCTGAGGTGTCTATTTTAATATTTTAAACCCAATCCATGTCTTCTGCTTTTGATTTCTTTTTCATTTTGCTTTAAAATACTCTCATGACATTCTTTCAGAAAGGGCTTTTGAGTGGTAAGTTTTCTGAGTCCTTGTATATCTAATAATTTTTCCTTCATACTTGATTAAATATTGGGATGAAAAGGAAATTTTAGATCCAAATCATTTTTATTAGAATTTAGTGCTTTTGTTGTGTTTTCTTTTGGTATCCAATCTTGTTTATGTCTTGCCCTTCAGTTCTAGAACCCTCAGGCATCTCTTTTCTTACACTTCAAATGATGTTCAGCCTTCAGTACCGTCTCATTTGACAAACCCTATCATTTGGCAATTAGCATAGTTGTTGATGTGATAAAGACAGCCCAAAGAGATGTTGTCCTTTTTATGCCCTTCTGGTAAGTTATCTTCTTAAGTCAGTAATGGGTCCTGAAAGCAATGCAGGATATGTCAATTGCTTAACTCACCAGGAAACTCAGTGGGCTCCTTAGAAGTGATTCGATATCATTGGTCTTAGTTGCATATTTCCTAGGTCTCTGTGCCCAGAATTCCATGAAAACATGTGGTGCATAAGATATTTCAGCTTGTGTACTTTCTTCTCCAGTTCCTTACAGTGAAAGCTCTTCTGTATTGGGGAAAGATGGGCATTGATGAATTAACCTTCTTGGGATGAATTTTAACAATAAACCCATCATGGTAGTCAGAGTTGTATAATTTATGACATAAGAAATTCATCTGGTTTATTTTGTCATTTAAGTCAAGACGAAACCATAGCATTTTAGGAAGCTGTCTTTTAGATATACCTAAGGATTCTAAATGAAAGTCACCAAATGGTTTCTTTTGATAGGCCATTTTTTTTTTTTTTAGCCTGAACATTATTCTTTTATATATTTTAGCAGTCAGCGTAAGGGAATGAATAATACAAATCTAGGCGAATGGAACTTTTCCCAATTATATGCATTGAAACATTCACAGTTGGCCAGAGAAAATGAGCATTTAATATTTTTGTTGCTGGGAGTAATTTAAAAAGAGAAAGTCAATTAGATTCATTTTTAGCTGGTGTGTGTGTGGGCTATTAAAGGGAAAAAATGGAAGAAATATTGATGGCATTCAGTGGAAAAAAAAATACAGTAGGAAGTGGGAAAGCCAAAACAGACTATGTAGAAATAAATGCTAATGGTTAGAATGATAAGCAGACTGTTATATATTCCGTAATGTTTATTCATGGAAGACTGAGAAAATTGAGAAGCCCTACAACCTTTATATATGTACATGTACATATGTGGTGGTTATAACTTACGGTCTAGGAACAAGTAGTAAAAAGCATGGATTGATGAAATAAATTGTGATATTAGTACCTTACTTTGGGCCTACATTTTTCAAGGCTTTTGCTTGTTTGTTTGTTTGTTCCTATGGCAAGTTGGTTAGTCTGTCAGGGCAAACTTCAGTGAAAACTTTTAAAGAGGTTAATTGACTTTCCCAAGGTTAAATAGCTTGTCACTGGAAACGCTGGTGCTAGAAACCATATTATTTGCTCCCAATTTACTGTTTTGTTTAAATTGTTGAATCCCAACCCCACCCCAGTAGGGAGAGAGAGAAAAATAATAATTCATACTCACATGAAATAATAACATGACAATTTAGTGCTCAGCTTTTTGACAGTGACAACAGACTATGGGAATGACAGCATTGAATTTTGCAGTTGAAGCAAGCTTAATGGAGAGCAGAGGACAGGTCTTCTCAGAGCCCACTTACTCAACTTTATGAATTCTGAGGCTAAAATAAAGTATACCTCATCTGTGAGCCTTTTGCATAGATTAAATTAGAAGTTTTATTGGGACTTTTTTTTTCAATATGAAATTTTCAGAATTGTGTTCCTCTTTACCAATCACTATATTACAGTATAAATGTAGTAATAATGCAAAATAATTACAGCTACTCAATATATAGGAAGAGATCTTCATCATCTTCATCTTCACCAGAATTTCTTAAATGAGACATAGGAAAAGCATATATCAAAAAGAAAACGATTTATAAGACTACATTTTAATTTGAACCTCTTGTAAAATCGAGACAACATTAAAAGGAAAAAAAGACAACTGATTCAGAGAATATATTTGATATAGGTATAAATCACACATACATACATATATGCAAATATATGTATGAGTATAAATTAGTATCATGAATTTCTACAAATGAGTAAAACAACAACATTATAACCAAAGTTAGAAAAGTGGGCAAAAGATTTAAACCTGAATGGCTATAATCATGGTAAAATATCTTTAACCTTGTTATCAAATTGAGGGTCCCGTCGCTCGCCACTTACAAAATCAATACTCACAGATGTTGATAGAAAAGAAAGGTGCCTTTAATCAGAATGTCAGCTCTCTGGGGAGATGGTGGACTCAGCGTCCCCCAGAAACCACCTCCAAACATTCTGCTTGGCTGTGAAAGTTTTAAAGGGAAGAAGGGAAGTCATCTCAGTCAATCCCTGAGATGGGGGGTCAGAGTCGTTGCCATCCCCCACTGTGTGCAGGCTCATTGACTTCTTGTGGTCTTCCTCTAGATGTTATCTTGTTCGCACAGTTTGGTCACGCAGTTCATTCATGAGATGACTGAAGGGGAAGCTAGGGAGATTTAGTGGTCTGTTAATTACTTATTCTTCATTTCTACTTCTTTGATGTACAGAAAGAACTGATAAGTTAGGCAAGGTGTTGTGTGATTAAAAGATTTGAAAGCTGTGTTTGGGCCGGAGAGGAATAGAGCATTGGGGGTGCCTGGTTTAAAAGTTAGTTACAATATAGCTTTGCTTAAAGTGACAAGAAAAGGGGCTTCCTGCTGAAGGCAGTTTCCTGCAAAGAGCTGCTTATAAATCACCACTTGTCAGAATATCATTCCATTTCTATGGGAATAGGGGCGAAGGTCTATCTTCTGTAACTTCTTCATGCTGACATAGGACACCATATTCTCAGAGTGGAATATGTCAACCTGTGTCTGTAGCATCTCTTTGCTGAAAATTTTATTTCCCTGCTTACATATACAGGAAGAGCAAGCTACAATTATTTTGATGCCCACAAAGATATATATTATTATGAGCTATAATGTTAATCCCATTCTCTTGAGGCCGGTTCTTGGAATTAGGCTAGCCATAGATTCAGTTCTGCTCAAGGTGGAGCAGTTATGTCATGGCTACAGTCTGGTCATCATGCAGTTGGCTTTTTTCCCTCTGGTGGCAGTTATAGTATCTGTAAAACAACTCAGGAGTACACATTAGACACTGAGTCTGTGACTACTGTCCTAATCATTAACTGCTTGGTTTTGTACCAAAAAACCAAGGGGTGGTGGGCACCCTGCAGGGTTCTGCTCAGTTCCAAACTCACTAATAATTCTGGAAATGAAAATGTAAACTATATCATTTCTTCATATATCATATAAGCAAAAACAATTACAATACAACATGTTGAAGAGGCCATTGGGAAACAAGAACTCTTAATTGTTGGAAGTTGTATAAATTGTCACAACTACTTAGGGAAACAATATGGAAAAATATACTGAAATTAAATGCACATACCTCATGACCTAGCATTGCCATTCCTAAAGAGTATTTTCTAAAGAAACTTCTATACATTTGTACAAGGGGACATTTGCAGAGTTCTACATTGTAGTATTATTTGTAATAGAAACCATACAAACTGGAAACCATACAAATACCTATTAGCAAACAAAGTAATAAATTATAATATATTCATTAAGTGGGATTCCACATACAGAAGTTGAAATAAGTGTTCTAGAATAGATCTGCACTTGACTTTTAAACAACATGGGGGTCTAGGGGCACCCACCCTCCATGCAGTTGAAAAATTCAAGTTTAACTTATAGCCAGTCCTCCGTATCTGCACTTCCGCATCCAAGGATTTAACAAACCTCTGACTGTGTAGAACTGTAGTATTTACTATTGAAAAAAATTCATGTATAAGTGCACTTACCCAGTGCCAACCCTTGTTGTTCAAGGGTCAGCTATATAATATTCAACCTAGATTTCCAAAACATAAAGCAGAATGAAATGAGTAAGGTACATTTTATGTATAATATGGCATCATTTGGAAATTTTAAAAAATGAAATAAATTTGTATAATGTTTCTGGATGCATCCTCAGGTAGTAAGAGTATAAAAACATGTACTAGTTGTTATTTACATTACTTACAATGATGGTTGTCTCTGGAAAGAAAGAGAGATCATGGGAAATTTCAAGTTTGTCTATAATATCTTATTCTTCACCTCCTCCCCTGCAAAAAACCCTCCAAACAGCTAATATTGCCTTAATATTACTTTTCTTTTGCATACTAATTCTTTAAGTATTTGTCATTTAAAAAGTAAATGAAAAATTGTTTTACATTGGATAGGAGAGCAGGCCTCAGGTTATAGAACAGTCAACCCTCTCTAACCTAACAATCAGAGGGTCCCAATGGATGATACTCCCTCTGGCAGCATCCAGTTCCTATTAGAAACATTGCATTGTGGGTTGTTCCAAAGAATACTTCTGCTGCTTTGCCCTATTGTAGAGAAGGTCTTTTTGATCTCTTTATCTTCTTACTTTAAGCCTGGTTACCCCTCTCCATTGCAGTTTAGCACCATGTTAAAACCTGTCATTTTCTGGATCTAAGGAGTTCATCAAATGTAACAAGTTTTACTTTTCATTTTTATCCATAGACTGTGGTCATTTCCAATGCCAGGCTCAAATCTAGGAATTGCTTAGCTTTCTAGATACATTTGTACATTAAAAATGAGGGAGATCAACTCGATGCTTTGTGATGACCTCGAGGGGTTGGATAAGGAGGGGGGGAGGGAGGCTCAAGAGAGAGGGAATATGGGGATATATGTATATATATAGCTGATTCACTTTGTTGTACAACAGAAAGTAGCACAACATTGTAAAGCAATTATACTCCAGTAAAGATGTGAAAAAAAAAATAAAATGCAACCCCACCACACACAAAAAAAAATAAAAATAAAAATGACCCCGAAGCTGAATCAACTCTGTTTTACAAGGAGTCCGTATTGCATAAGGGCTACTTTGTGGGCTCTGGAGTTCAACTGCTTGGCTCAACCTCTAACAAACTGTGACACTTTGAGAAAGTTCATCAGTTTAAACCTCCATTACCTCATCTATAAAATGGGGATCATAATAGTAACTGCATCAGTGTGTTGTTGTGAGAATTAAATGTGTTGTTAAGCATTTACTGGTGGCCTTGGTCCATGCCATGCATTCAAGAAGTGTTAATTACTATTAGTTTGAAGGCTTGGGGGAAACTGGCATGGTATGGTGTGGTATTGACTGTATTCATGCTCTCAGTACTTGGTTAGTCGTTCATTCATTGCTACTAAATCACCAGAACACATTCACACTACGCAGCTCTACTACTGACAGACGAACTAGGAACACTTTTACACACCAGAGAGATGAATACCCAGGAATAAATGATGTCGTGCAATTAAGACAACAAATTCCATGCAAATAAGTTCGTTCAAAAAAATTCAAAAGCCTAATCATTTTGATTATATTTTAATAGCAACGTGAAGTTCGGCATTTATCGCCTGATGGAACTCCTGAAATGCATTGTGTGACTCAAAAGGAGCCTAGGTTTCTGAATAGGACACTGTAAACCTGATTTCAACAGATTGAAAACAAGATGTGACAAGCAGTTTGACACTGGCCCTCTGCTAATTTCCGCTATTTGTAAAGAGGCACATCTGAATGGAAACAGCTCTGCAGAATGGATTGGTATGGTTGGGGCCATGTCAGTCCACACAGAAAACCACAGTACAGGGGAAAATAAGCAGCCATTGATTTTCTATGAAAGCCCCCCTGAGTCCGGGGAAAGTAGCCAATACGGGGCACCAGCTGCTCTCTGCTGGAAGTCCTTTGTGGATTTGAGGAGAGGGGTATGAGGAGCCCAGGAGAAAGCTAGAGAAACTGGTGGATATAAAAAGGAAAAAAAAAAACCCACACACCAGAACTCAGGATAGAAGAGGTGGGGATAACAGGCTGAGCCATGCGTCATTCCTCAAACTAAGAAGGCTTTTTTTCTCAGAAAATGGTGGGGGAGGGAGGGAAGCTTCAACAAACCCTACCTTTATTTATGCAACACGTTGGGAACAGTTCCAATGGGAATTTCTCATGCTCTTTCACGTTCCCTGAATTCTGTTGGTGGTTGAGTCCTTGTTTTCTTTAAACTGCTCTGATCTAATAAGTATTTGCCTCAAAACTGGAACACATACTCAGTGTGATTGCAAGTCCTCATTTACATAATTGCATTTTGACAACAATTTCAGGAGGATAATAAATAAGGAACATTTTGATGTTTGCTGGCTGTGATGCAAAAAAAATATTCCCAGATTCCCTTCTGAGCACCTCCATGACAATGTTGCTGAGTTAATGAGTATAAAAATCTCTTTCAAGATGGGGCAGTGGGCAATCATTCTTTGTTTCCAGTTCAGACCCTGCAAGCAGCGTGTCTTACAATGGAATCAAATATTAATAAGGGTGTTTCAAGAAAGCACTGAACAGTAAGTTTCAGATGTCCTCTGAAGCTTGGAATACTTGGCAGTGTTCCTCCTTTATGAAAGTTAGCGCTGAGCACTGCTGTAGGGATAAATTGGCTAGGATTAAAAAGCATTTTTTCCAAAGCAGTTTGGTCACCTGCCTAGAAAGTCATGGGGAAATATGGATTATTCCAGAGGATGAAATTGTCCTATGGTATAAATAGCAAGTCACTAGAGAATAATAGATTTTTTTAAAATAAAAAAAATAGATATCTTACACAAGAATATCTGAGCCCTGTTGAATTTTGCTGTATTTCTGTTTTTAACTGTGCAAATAAGTAACCTGACTACTAAATTTAAGGAAGCTATTTACCTATAGCATAAACGTAGAATCTGTCAGATGTACGGATGTCTTCAAAGCAATTTTTAAATTATAATATAAATTCATTTATCTGTATTTTACAGACAATGAATATTATTTATACTGGAAAAGAGTGGGCCAAAATTTTAAAATTTTACTTAAAACAGTTTGCTAAGCAACTTGCTAGAATAAACAGATTTCCGGGAAAATATACAATGTATAATGTTTTTAGGACTCAGGATCAATCAACCATCTATATCTAACATATTAATGACAAATTATTTTCTCCAAGAGACCTGCCTCATACCTATAAGGCAGCTATTTTATTATATATTTACTGAACAGTAAGGCCATTTTACTAAATATTTTGTGATTTAAATGTTTCACTAAGTCATTTTGGTTTTCATAGTAATTCATGCAAATAGATAAAATTTGTGCTGAAATCTCATGGTCACTTTAACATGCTTCTCTCTTTTTGTTTCATGTGACTTGTATCCTTCTTTCTGAAACTCCCTTCTCCAATCCTAATTATCCTTAGTACAGACATGAAATGTCTGCAGATGGTCCAGAGCCAGGACTGGTCTTCTCTCACTAGTCCTGCAGAGGCTGAGCTAAGCCAGCGACCTCATTGATAATGCAGGGAAACATCGATTGCCGTATGTGGTATGAGTAAAGCCAGCCTGCTTGTAGGTCCTGGACCCAGAATGTGGATATTGACCTCCCCCCGTGCAAAAAAAAAAAAAAAAAAAAAAAAGATTTCAAAGGTCAGCTGGTAGCTCTGAATCCTAGAGAACACAGGTTTTGGCCTGTAACTGGAGATCCCCTCAAATAAATTATACTTCAGCCTTTAAATAAAATTGTCACTACGTTTTTTTGTTTTGTTTTGTTTTGTTTTATTTTTGGCTGTGTTGGGTCTTCGTTTCTGTGCGAGGGCTTTCTCCAGCTGTGGCGAGCGGGGGCCACTCTTCATCGCGGTGCGCGGGCCTCTCACTATCGCGTCCTCTCTTGTTGCGGAGCACAGGCTCCAGACGCGCAGGCTCAGTAGTTGTGGCTCACGGGCCTAGTTGCTCCGCGGCATGTGAGATCCTCCCAGACCAGGGCTCGAACCCGTGTCCCCTGCATTGGCAGGCAGACTCTCAACCACTGCGCCACCAGGGAAGCCCTGTCACTACTTGTATAGTGTCTGAATCAGCTGAGTAGGAATAGATGCTAATTCTTTTCATTCTCATGTTTCAGATTCTCTTAGTTTGCAATTAAGGATGCTTTTATCCTATGGAGTATATAGGCTATTTGGAAATCCTGATTCCAAGCTGGTCAGGGACCTCCTGTGGGTAGCAGAGAGCTGAACTGTGTGAGGTGTGGTTCCTGCATGCCACAACATGAAATTGAGCAGTTCTCACACCGAAGTCCCACGGGCAGTTAAGAAAGGTCAGAAGTGTGACGGTGACTAACCAAAAACCAGCATCTTCCACAATAATCAGAAAAAACTGTACACTTACCCTAGGAATAATTATGAATCCAAAAAGTAGTATATTTTTTCCCAAATAACTCAGTAAACTCAGTGATAACTCACTTCAAAATCCATTCTTACCACTTTTTATTTATTTCTTAATGCATCTCTAACATTCCATCTGTGATTATTTTCATTCTACTTGATAACTATCCCATTTCCTTAAGTGCATGACTGCTAGTCATGAATTCTTTCAGACAATCTGGTCTGAAAATAGTTATGGCACCTTCATTGTCAAAGGACATTTTCTTGGGTAAAAGAAAATTTAGATTAGCAGTTATCTTTAAACTGCTGCAAACAAATATCATTCCATTGTCTTCTGGGTTCCACTGTTTTTGTTTTGTTTTTTTTTTTTTTGAGAAATAGGCTGTTTGTTGCCCCATTACAGGTGTTTAAAAACACCTTTCTACTCCACATATTTGAAAGATCTTAATACAATGTGCTTGGATGTTTGGGGTTCATGGGGCTTCTTAAATGTGTGGAATAATGTCCAATCTCCAGTTTTGTAAAGTTTCATGAAGTTCTCAGCCATTATCTCCTAAGGGGAGAACTTTTGCTCCATTCTTTCTCTCCTATTTTTCCAGGAGTTAAGTTATAAACTATCCCACTGTATTCTTTATGTCTATTACTTTCTGGTGCAGTTTCCATCATCTTAGCTCTTCATTCTTCCTTCTGGATAGTTTCTTTTGGCCAGTTTTCCACTGTACCCGTTCTTTCTTCAACTGTGTTTAATCCACTGTTAAACTCACCCACTGAATCCTTAATTTAGGCTACTGCACTTTTCACTTCTAGTGTATCTTTTTAAGAGCTTTTTTTCCCAAATAAGTTTTAATACTGTCTTTTCTCTTTTTGCATAGAGAAAATAAACTATTTAAATTCTGTCAGACAGTCCCTGTATCTGTATTCTCCTATGGGACTGCTTATATTGCCTGTTTTTGCTGAGTTTTTCTTCTTTCATGGTTTCTCATATCATTTTGGGCCTGATACTTTATTTGCAAAATTGATTGTAGAGTCAATTTGAAGCTCAGGACAATCCACCAGAAATGGTTTTCTTTTGTTAATGCCATTCAACTGGGAATTCTAACATGCTGGGATTACGTGAATAAAATTTAGGAATTGAAATTATTTGAGCTGACCTGCAGTGCTTGCAAGTACCTGTCTACATTTGGCTTATTCTTACTCCTAGGAGTAGCAACTTTGGTTCCCCACTTAAAGAAAAAAAGGTTTAAAAGCCCCTTATCCCTCCTGACCCTAGACTCAAATGCCTTTCCTCTTAGCTCTGTATACTGTGACTCACAAACTCATAAAACAGAACAGCCCTAGAAAGATTAATCAAAAATAGAGGAGTAATATATAAAAAATATTAAGAATGAAAAATAAGTAGGTACAGATAATGCAGAAGTTATAAAATGAAAATTATGAATGCTTTTTGCCAATAAATTTGGAAACCTGGATGAAATTGATATGTTATTTAAAACTTTCTGTAAAGAAATGAAGAATTTAAAGATCTTACAGATAAGTTATTAATCTTCTCAAGAAAGAATCTTTTCAACTTATAACAATCATTCCAAAAGTATAAACAGAGGGAATGTCCCATGTACATTCTATGGGACCAGGATACTCTTAACGGCAAAATTTGCCTTCTGAAAACAAGTGCTGGTGAAGATGTGGAGAAATGGAAATTATTATGCACTGCTACCAGAAGTATACACCGGTGCATTCATTTTGCAAAAGCCGAACATGTACAGTTACCTTCCGAGCTATATATTCAATGTAGAGCTTCTTCAAATTTTTTAATGAGCTTTACATTGTGATTATGTACAGTACACATACATGCCTGGAGATAAAATATCATGAAACAATCATTACTCTTACTATGTCTAATGTTTTAATATTTTTAGTTCTATCATATGACATTTTCAAAAGATTTTGTTATATATAACTAATTTGATTTTATATTCCATTAATGGTTCTCCAAACTCAGTTTGAATAATTGCTCTAGAGAAACTTTTACTAAAAAACACTACATGTGCAAATAAATTCCAAATGTTAATAATTAGATGCATCAATAAATGATAGATATCTATACACTAGAATATTATAAATCAGTCAAAATGATATAAATACCATTGCATGCATCAATAAGAAGTAAGTCAGAAAGAGAAAAACAAATACCGTATAATAACACATATATATGAAATCTAAAAAAAAATGGTTCTGACCAACCTAGGGGCAGGACAGGAATAAAGACGCAGACGTAGAGAATGGATTTGAGGACACGGGGAGGGGGAAGGGTAAGCTGGGATGAAGTGAGAGAGTGGCATTGACATATATACACTACCAAATGTAAAATAGCTAGCTAGTGAGAAGCAGCTGCATAGCACAGGGAGATCAGCTCGGTGCTTTTTGACCACCTAGAGGGGTGGGATAGGAAGGGTGGGAGGGAGATGCAAGAGGGAGGGGATATGGGGTACATGTATACATATAGCTGATTGTTATACAGCAGAAACTCACACAACATTGTAAAGCAATTATACTCCAATAAAGATGTTAAGAAAAAAAAAATGCCTCCTAAAACATAATATAGAGCTAAAAAACAAGTTATAAGAGAACATATGTAGTATGATTCCATTAACGTTAAATGCAAATCCAGATTAAATTAGATCATAAATTATATAAGAAGCTTCTATGAGTTCCCTGAAAAAGCCTTTTTACTCTTTATTTGTATGTTGAAGATTTCAAAAAATCAAAACACAACGTCTGATACTGCAGGTGGCTGAATTACAATCTAAACTGAAATCCCATCCTTGCAGTATCTCTTTAAAGGTAGGATACTGTAAGAGAGTGGGACCCCAAAAATTGGGAGGGAGATGTCTCAACAGATTTCATGAAGCTGAGATAGTTATTTGAGTTACAGTAACTTTTGTACCTTGATGTTGAGCTAACCAATTCATTTGACTATTTCCTATGATAATGTCATCAGTATGAGGTAGTTGAGAAAATACAAAGAGAATATAATACTCTGACAATGAGAAAAAGACAACATAACCTTATGTGGACTAAAATTCATACAAGATTGCCTTGTCAATGTTATGTCCTCATTAGTCACCCACAGAAAAATTTAACTAGTGGTTAACTTATACAATAAATGCCATCAGAACTAGCTTTAAACGAATCTGTCCATTTAGTTGACACATATTTAAATACCCACAGTGTACTAGACATTATATTATTATCTCAATCACAAACCTTATGTTATGCTAAAATAATTTTTAAAAGCTTCTGCATTATAGAAACTACATCTCTTCATTAAATCTGAAATTATATTTCCATGGTTTCCCTCTGATGCATTTACTCACCAATGTGCAGCTAATTTGCTTGCTAATTTTGCAATCATTGGCTATCTTCATCTCTTCCACATTACTTATGAATCCCTGCCTTTAGTCTTCCATTAATTGTTTGCAGACATCTTGTAGCCAAATTTTTATTGTAAGTCACTTCACATCACTTTTAGAGGGAGGGTATAACAAAGTTATAATGGAAATGTTATTTGATGATTGTTATTAGCATCAAATTACTTACACCTATTTGGATGGTAGACTTCTTGACCTCTTAGAAGGTTTTTCTGAAAACTTGGTTGAATACCTAAATGAATCATGATTAAAGAAATAAACACCAAGAAAACCTCCACGAAAAATACAGCCTTATTAAGACCAACAAATTTAAGTTCACCTATGTCTCAGAGACATATCAGTTTTTGCAACCGAGAAGATAATGATCCCAGGTTCAGAAGCATGCCCGTCTTCGTAATACTTTGGAGGTCAGAAGAGAACTACAAGGACAGTAGTTAGGATGTACGTTGCTCCTCAGACCCATTTATGTGAATTTCAAATTTATATTTCTGAAAATAGACTGTTATGCATAACTTAATTGTTTTCTATTTCTATATGGGTGAATATCAAAGTCAGGGTTCAAAGTGTGTTAGGTCAGGCCAGTTACAAGATGACTGTCTTGCTGTCATAGAAAACAGTTAACTGGAAATAGCCACATAAACCTTGTTTCAAAGAAACCAAATACAAATAAATTGTATGTAAATGTTGACAGTGTCATGCTCATTTCTGTGCTTAACCTTCGCAGTGCAAAGAAAAATTGGATATTCTGATTTACCACTGTAGAAGAAATATATAAAATAATTATCAGGTAGAAGAAATGCCTTAGAGAATCACATAAAAAATTGATTTTTTCTCTCCTTGGTCAGACATCACTTTGAAATATAATCCCCTGGTGGAATACTGATGGATAGCTTCTCCAGTCATGTGGTCCTTGAAGACAATAATATCAGGAGTCATAAGAACTAAAGAGTAGGTTAAAGTTGTGTGCCTTTCTTCCTCTGCTCAAGAGTACATAATAGTATTCTTCAATATTTCCTTCAATTTTTTTTTTATTATGGCGAATGCCTTCCTCTTCTGATCTTATACTGTTGCTCTGCATACTGTATATAATTTGGGTCCTTATTCTTCCTACTCATATTTTCTGCTCCCAAATACATCAGAATCTAATTATGAACTTTGGGGAACTTTTATTATAGTTATATTTTCAGTGTCCAGCACAGTGCTTAGTATAAAACAGGTGTTCAGTAAATATCTATTTAACATAAGGGTTGGCAGACTGTTTTTTAAGGCCATCTTGTGCATGTTTTAGGCTTTGTGGGGTCTCTGTCACAACCACTCAACTCTGCCTTTGTAGTGAGAAAGCAGCTTAGGACAATACAAAAATAAGTGGGAGTGAATATGTCCTAATAAAACTTCATTTACAGATAGAGGAGGTGGGCTGGACTGGCCCATGAGCTCTAGTTTGCCAACTGCTGGTTTAATAAATATTTGAATTAATAAATTGTTAGTAACCAAAAAGCAACTCCCTAATTTTGAGAAAGAACAAGAGATCATACTAATACTATCAAAAGGATCATTTACAGACAATTGAGGTTTAATTAAGGAAAATGTAAAGGTGAGAGGTGGTCCTATAGAAATATTAGGGTTTTCTGGAATGATAGCTTCAAAATCTGTTGAGATATATTTTGCTTACTCCAAGACGGTTTGCCTAAATCAATGATAACTAGAAACTGAGCAGATCCACAACCACTGAAGGTGGATGCCAATCCATTTCTTGAGAATAGAGAAGCTATATCCTATTCAAGATTTAAAAAAACAACAATACACATCCTGCTCTAAAATGGGCAGAGCATGAACAAAGTGAACACTGAGAGAACAAGAAATTATTTTTAATATAATTTTAATTGTGTTAATTTGTGGCCTACTTGTTTTAGAATTGCTCATAAAGAAGGTTGCCAAATTATGTCAGCTATGCTGAGAAGACTTGCTCCATAACATTCCAGGGTACAGTCTATGGCATCCATGGTGAATACAGTCACAAATTAACCCCATACATCACATTCTTGGCAGTAATGACATTTTAACAGGTTCCAAAGGCCACACATTCTCTTCTAAGTTTTTATGGGGTGTGAACATGCTCAGTTTTAAAATGGCCTTGGCCAAATAGTCCACATTTTAGCAAAATATCTGCATACTTTGGAAAAGAACTATAGATGGCTCTTTTGGAAGTGATAAGCTGTGCCAACAAAGAAAGTATATCTTCTTGTCCTGTATGCCATTACGAACAACAGATTATACATTATATAAGACATAGTTGAGATGGCAGCATGACAGTGCTCTGGGATGTTGTACTCATCACATCAGAAAGCTTCTAACCTTGATACGTGTCATAATCAGGACACATTTAGTTTTTATTTCCCAGGTTGTTGCAAGTAGACTAGACATCTGGTCACTTGTAGCATGAAGATGGGGCAGCAGAAGAGCATGCAATCTTTGATTAAATAGTTTTTAAGGGCAGAATGACCTTTGTGCCACTTGCAGTAGAGAAAGATTGCTAGAGTTTTCCAGTTCAAAACAAACTGTTTGCTTCAGAAATAATTTTTCTGGGTAGTCTACAGGAATCTGAAAAAATATATATATACACACACACGTGTGTGTATAGTGGGTACCTGAGCTGCTTTCAGTGATAAATTAGTATTAATTACCACTGGGATCATTTTAGGACATTAGGGGTATATATGCTGGAGGATAGGAGAAAAATAGAGATAATCCGGCAATGAGAGATAAAAGCCCAGATTAAGGGAAGTTGGGGCAGAGATATAAAACTGAATCCTGTTACTGAACGTGTTAAAAGGCAATAAGGGCGACAGCTCCAAAACGGGAGTCTGGGAAGCTTGTGTTATTCTGACTGTGCGTGTGTGCATGTGTGTGCACATGGCGTAGGGGAGTGAGACTCTCCATTTTCCCACTAAGTCTAATTTCCCATTAAATTGCCATCTCTGAACTCAACAGCCTGAAAGAGCTGTGTATCTCAAAAATGCCTAGTGCCCGGATTCTGGGAGACAGAGGATTTTGGCTTTGCAGACTATTTTATGTAATGTAACTCCTTCAGTACTTACAGTAAAACAATACTTGATTTATCATGAGAGTCACAAAATATTTAGTTTATTAACTATTATTATTATTTTTTTTTTTGTAATTAACAAGGGGTTAAATTTACACCCAGTAGCATAGTTAATATACATGCCAGCACTTCCTTCTTTTGTATGAAAATGATATTTTAAACAATAATCATGTCACAATATTATTTAAAAATTTTCTGTATTCATTTAAAATTTTACAATTAAAAATTATAAAAGAATAATAAATATCAACATTACAGATAATACTCAAATTAAGTAAGATATTTAACGTGTGAACTAAAATTTATTCATCTCAAAGAAAGTATTATACCTCATATTTCATATTCTATTTCACTATTTAAAATTTTAAAGACAAGCAAAAATGCTAAATGGTTTCAAAGAAAGACAGAATTGACATATTCAAGTTTTGTCTCTTTATCAGTATTCTAATTATATTTATTGAGCTCAGGAATATGTACTATCACAGAGGTGGTCATCGATGTGAACTGTGGTCAACTCAAGGTTGAACAATTTTGAGTCATTACAGACATTCTCTCCAGTGCACGTGTGTACGTGAGTTCACACCTATCATCTATCAGAGCCGACAGCACAAGAGGAGTTGTCCAAAGTGACTCTCATGTAGAACATGTTTTATAGGGCAAGTAATAAAAATGTGCCTGTTTGAAGGTTAAATAATTATTATTAAAACTCAATAATAACCAAAGCAATTGTTTAGAACTTAGACCAATAAAAGATTTCTTTTCTTTTTCAGGAAAAGTATCTTATCACTGATACTACTGTAAATGTCTGGTTCATGGCAGTGATAGGAGACTGACCTTTGGTTAGGTTGTAATGTGTGTAAATTCTCTAGACAAGATGCCCACTCTCTTATTTTGCCCACTCAGGTTGATTACTTGGGAGGGGGTGACTATAAAATCTTATATTCTGTGGAGATGTCTACTGAACCAGAATTTATTAGCTCTCCACAGAAAAGTGCCAGATTTAAGTTAAAAAGAGACATCTTCCGGAATTGTGAGCTTTGATAATCAGTGAACTGGAATTTTATCTCACACATTACTGGCTAGGTGATCAACATACTGACGATTGTTTTAAACCATTTCTAAGCTTTCTTAAGTGGAGAGAATGTGAATATGCATATGAGTGACAATCGGATGACAACAAAAAATATTTGTCCAAAGAACACCAAGAGGAAAAAGAGCTGAGGTAAAGTCAAGACAAAGCTAGCTTTGGAAGACATATCAGATGTGTGATATTTCTAATTCACGTGCAGCTGAGAAATGGAAGATTATGCATGTTTGTCCAAGGAAAGGGTTCAATTCATAGGAATCTCTTCCTAGCATGCATTTGGCTTACATGCTTTTAATTTTTTTCTTCACAAATGTATGTAACGCTGAGCATTTGTACCATAAGAAAATCTAGCCTGTTTCCTATTTTTCTTCTCAAGTGCTATTTAAATAGCATATTCATGTTTTATGACCTCTAATCAGAAGGGAATTTAAGTTGCTTTGTCTATCCACATTATTTTGGGGCATTTTACACTCAGGACTGTAAATTGTGTCCTTAAAATCTTTTATTGGAAGAGATGTCCTCCTCTGTTTATGAGTGCACTGACAATCATAGAAACAGGCAGCCCCATCCCAAAAGGAGTGTGCTGACCAGGATGCGTAATTTGTATCACATGCCCCAAATAGAGTCAAAACATTCATAATTTGAACCTAAATAGAACTCTTGTCCATAACAGACCCTCAGAGAGAAGTTTTGAATATACTGCTATCAAATTCCATAACAACTTGAATGTTGATTCCAAGCCCATATTGTAGAGAATAAAAATTCATGAATAACCCCAAAAATCTTTTAAAGCCAACCTACAAATGTTTTTTTTTTTTTCCCATGATGTACTGTCACAATAACAGGACAAAAGTTTTTATTTTTCAGTGTCTTTTCCAATTATATCAAACTAATTATAATTCAGTTAAAAAATACCCACACAAATTAAATTTGTACATCCCATGCCTCTTTAGGCTATAATATTTGTTTTTCTTTAAAAATTTTTGAATGTTTTGAACCCAATTCTCCCCTTGTGTGAAAGACACATAAATCCAGCTACAAGGGCAAGGGTATTAGAAATATACAGATATTTATACTCCAATTTCCCTCCCCTTATTGAAAGCTCAATTTAAATTCTCCTAAGCAGAAGTAAGAAAGGGTAAATGGAAGTTTAGGTTTGCAAAATGGTTTTCTGTCTGTTAAACTTAAAGCTAAGGAGTCAAGCAGAATTAAAAACAAACATTAAGTTAACGTTCAACCGTCATTAAGCTTATTTAGTGACCAATTTGCCATACTCTGTGAGTTGGGCAAAACCAAGACCTCTTCTTTCAGCAAATAGCCCCACAGTAGATTTAGAATGGAGGTTTCATTACCCTCCTCAAGTGAATTGTCAAACTGTTCCTTCTAAACACAAACAGTACCCTTTCACAGCTCACTTTATATGTTACCTGCCTCTCAATCTGTTCTGTGCCTCAGTGATAAGTATTGCCAGGCTTCGTTTGGTTGAAAGCTCTAAAATACCTTGGGGTATGCATGTTCTGTAGAACTGTGATTTTCAATCATTTTTAGATAAAGAACCTCTCTGAATATCTGATGAAAGCCATGTACCTACACATAAAACGTTACATACCAATTCGGTGGTGGGGGAGGGTGTCTGTAGACTCCTAAAATTCTCTGCTCTAGGGAATACATTATGAGTGCCTGTCACTCTCAGCGAGCACCCAGCATCTCGTTGCAATTCTGCTTAGATATGATGACAGCCTCCAGCCTCGTGCAGGCGACCTACTGTGTCCTTTTAAACTGTGAAAGAGTGTGTTTGAAGAAGAGGTAAAAATAAATATCATTTCGATTTTAAACATCTATCTGTATAAAATAAAGCTCAGTTAAAGGAGGTCATTTTTTTTTTTTTTTTTTTTTTTTGGTCCTGAACATTGCTGGTTCTGCAAAAACAAGATGACTTTTACAAACATAGTGGACTATCAAGACATCACCTCCCTCAGGAGTGCAGTATCACCAGGGGTCGCAAAGTGAACACGCAAGCAAGCGAAGGAACCAGCACTGTGAAACCCAAACTGCCCTTATCTTGTCACTGAAATCCAGGTCATTCCTAGAGCACCTAATACGAATTAGTAACCATGAATTAGTTATAAGTGAAAAGAATGACCCCAAGTTGAAATATGGGATAATGTTTATTTTTTATCTTTCTAATTCTATTATTGGTTTTGCGCTCACATATTCTGAATCAACAGTTAAAATGTGCTTTAAGGAGTGGAAGTGGGTCCAATATGTAGAAAACACGACACATAATTTATCTCTAGCATCATTTAAATGTGCATGTCTCTTTCTTTTATAATAATCATTTTTATCCCAAACCTGCACCCAGCTACAATTAAATTTTTAGGCATGATCCCTTGGACTTGTTCATGGTATCTGATTCATTTATTATAGCTGATAGAGTAAAAAACTGGATTCTATGTATATTTCTAATATAATTTTTTATGACCAACATTAAAAAAATGTTGGCTCTCTCCCATATCCTGTGCTGAGCACCTGCACCAGTTAACTTAATACTCAGAACAAACCTATGAATTGTCCCCGATTTAGATGGGGAAAGATATACAGAGAAGCTGGGTTGCTGCAGACAATACATTGAGTCACAGTAGAGCTGGGATGTAAAGCCAGAGCCCCCTGACCCACATTTTGAGCTCTTAGCCGTCATCTGTCATGTGTGATGTGGAGTAAATTATTTACCTTGCGTTTTCTAAACATCCTTCCTTGCCCACATATTTTCCCACCTTGCTTTGTGGACGTGTTAGAATGAGTGATGATAAAGACAGTCTCTGTTTGAAAGATGAAGAATCCAAATTCCCCATAGTTGTTTGCTGTCACAGACCACCAACTGCAGCAGTACGAAATGAGTCTCTTCAAATTCTAAGATAAATGTAGGGACTGGTGACTATGATTTTTTTTTATAGCATGCGGAGTTCTTGTTCCTTGATTTATAAAGTGACTTGTTAATCCAGAATTTTATGAGGAAGTTCTCTTTTTTCACTTAACTCTTCTCATGTCAATGAGTGGTGACGTGGAAAGACGCACCAGAGAACGATTGATTAGTTGGTGATGCCAAAACTTAAGAAGGGAAGTCAATCCAAAGATGAGTTAAACTCAAGGGCTTCTGAATTAGAACACTTGCTTATGCTGATGAGTTCAAAGGAGTATAGCAGGACAAGCTTGTGTATGTAGGTGTATCTGTATGTATGTATATATATATATATATATATATATATATGTGTGTGTGTGTGTATCTGTTTATTTATTCTACAGTTTGTAAAGCAATTAATGGTGGAAATCTAATTGTCTCATGCTTTTTTGAGTGGTTGATCCTCAGACTTTACTATATATTTGCTTTACTAGTGGGATTTTCCCTTTTCTGTAGATACTTACTTCTTGTTGTAGCCTTTTGTTTCCCACTTAGAGAAGACCTTTTAACATTTCTTTTAGGGTTGGTTTAGTATTGACCAACTCTTTTAGTTTTTGCTTGCCCGAGAAGTTCTTTATCTCGTCTTCAATTCTAAACTATAATCTTGTTGCATTGAGTATCCTAGGTTGCAGGGTTTTCCCTTTCAGCACTTTGACTATATCATGCCATTCCCTTCTGGCCTGCAAAGCTTCTGCAGAGAAATGAGCTCATAGCTTTGTGGGGTTCCCTTGTTTATGAGTCTTTGTTTTTCTCTTGCTGCCTTTACATTCTCTCTTTAACTTTTGCCATTTTACCTCTTATATGTCTTGATGTGGGTCTCTTTGGGTTCATCTTGTTTGGAACTCTCTGTGTTTCCTGTACCTGGACATCTGTTTCCTTCTTCAGGTTTGGGAAGTTTTCAGCCATAATTTCATCAAATGCATTTTCAACCCCCTTCTCTCTCCCTCTCTCCTCCTTCTAGGACCCCTGTAATGTGAATGTTGATACTCTTGATTGTCCTAGAGGTCCCTTAAAATGTTCTCATATTTTTTTTAAACATTTTTTTTCTTTTTACTCTTCTGATTGGGTGATTTTTGTTATTCTATCTTCCGGATCACATATACTTTCTTCTGCATCACCTGGTTGGCTGTTCATTCCTTCTAGGGTGTTTTTTTATATCAGTTTTTGTAGTCTTCAGTTCTGATCGCTTCTTTTTTATACCTTCTAGTTCTTTGTTAAAATTATCACTGCGTTCATATATTCTTTGCCCTAATTCAGTCAGCATTCTTACTGCTAATGCTTTGAACTCTTTATCTGGTAAATTGATTATTCTGTTTCATTAGTTGTTTTTCCAGATGTTTTCTCTTGGTCTTTCATTGGAAACAAATTCCTCTGTGTTCTCATTTTACTTAACTTTCTCTGTCTCTATGAAATTGGGTAAAAATGTCACTTGTGGTCTTGAAGGGGCATCCTTTTGTGGTAGCATGCCTATACAGTCTGTGTGTGCCCAGTGTCTTTGGTGGGAGAACTGGATTTGACGTGAACACAAGTCATGTCTTTCCCAGGGTGGGCTGGCAGCTATTACCTTGGTAGGAGGTGGGGTTGGAGATGAAGGGACTAAGTCCAGAACCAGGTGTGAGCCAGGACTTCTCCTCTGCTCAGTAGCCATCACTACCCTGTGGGGTGGGGTGGGCTCCCAAGTTGCAGGAACAGAAGCCCTCAGGGGTGGGTCTAAGCTGACTCCATTCCCTTTAAGTATGTGCTCTCCACCCTCCTGACACTGGCACTCTTGCCTCAGAGGGAGGCAGTGCTGGAGCAAGAGGGCCTGGTGTGGGCACTTGGCGTGGGTCTGGATGTGGGCTGTGGCAGTCCAGGTTGCGGTCAGAGACCTGGAGAGCTTCTGATGCGCTGCCTACGTAAGAGCCAGTAATGGCCGCCCCCACCCTACTCAGAGGCTGTTCCAGGTCTGAGCCACCTTCATGTCTCACAGCCGAGATTTTCCCTTGACCATGGCAGTCGTTGCCTCAGTGTGGAGCTGTGTTGTGTAGCAAGTGGGGCTGGAGTGGGTGCTCAGCTCAGACTGGGGTATGCACCATGGTGGTCCTGGAAAGCAGCCAGCGACCCATGCGGTTAACCCACCCTATGCAGGGAGTAAGCAAGCTCGGGCAAGCTTCTCATGTGCAGGGTCCAGGCTTCCTACAGCCCTCCTGTTAGTCCCACTGGCCCTCCAACCAGCTGCGGGGGCTCGTCTTCCAGATGTGGAACCCCAGGGCTGGGCGCCCAGTATGTGGCTGAACTGCTCACTCCCAGGGCATTACCCTTGTAATCCCTCTCCTCTGCTGACTCACCTCCCAGGGGCACGTGTTATGACCTGATCGGTTCTCTTCCCTTCATACCGGATTCCGTGTGGATCTTTCTTACGGTCTTAGCCGTACAGGAGTCTTCCTGCCAGACTCCAGTTAGTTTTCAGTGAGAATTGTTCCCCATGTGGATGTATTTGTGATGTGCTAGTTGGTGCAGGTAAGATCCGAGCCCTCCCACTCCACAGTCTGGATCACCTCCTTGTCTCATGCCTTTTTGAAACTATAAAGTATGAGTATTTTAGTAGAGAAAATTATAATAAAAAGCCCATAATCTTACCTTTCATATAATATAAACTGGCATGTTATATGTGTGTGTTTTTACGTCTATCTCTAAATATCTGTGTTTAGATAAGCCATACAGAAGGGTGATATATGAAGAGAGAGGCCTCTTTTCTCATACCCCAAAGCGCCCTTATCAAAGATAGCCACTGTTAATCATTACTTGTGATTTCTTCCTGAAAAATATTTTGCGAATTTATGATAAGGATTGAACAAGTTTTACTTGTCTGCTGCTGAAAGTTTGTTTATTAAAATATCAAATATTTTTCACTATTAATACATAGAAATGTACCTCCACCTTTTAAATGTCTGCTTCTTATTCCTTAATTTGGATGTGTCATAATTAAATGGATTAGTATCAATTAGTGGACATTTAGGTTGTTTGTAAGTTTTCATTTTTTCTGAGCAAAAGATCCTGCAAAGAATATCCTTTTACATATATCTTGAAATAATTTTGTATGTAAATTCTTAGGCATGGCATTGCTGTGTGTCTAAAAATTGAATAGGTATCATCAAATTGCTTTACAAAAAGATGCAATTTATTTTACATCAAGAGTATGAGATTGGCTATTTCCCTACAACTTGCTGGTATTGTACATTATAACTTAATGTGTCATTCTGATAGATGAAAGAATAGTATCTTGTTTTAGTTTTCATTAATTTAATAACGCCACTGACCAAGCTATGACCCATTTTTTTGGTGTATCATTGTCTTGTACCTCTTTGTTCCATAAAGCATCTTCTCACATTTTCACCATCTTTTCCCTATTGTGTTATCCATCTTTTTTCTTACTCATTTTTATGGGCCCTTCATAAATTAAAGAAAATAAGCCTTTGTTATATATTGCTAATTTTTTTCCAGTTTATTGTTAAGTCTTTTGACTGTATTTTTCATACCACATGGAAGATTTTTATTTTCTAGATTAAAAAAATAACACCTTTATTGAGGTATAATTTATATACTAGAAAACTGAACGTATTTAATGGATAGAATTTTATGAGTTTGGAGATAGGCATAAACCCATGAAACCATCACCATAATCAAGGTGATAAACACACTCATGTTCTGTTTAGAAAAAAACCCTCTATTAAAAAATAGTAAATAAATTAAATTGTAATAGAATGCCAGATTAGTTTCCTAGGGCTGTCATAACAAAATACTGCAAACTTAGAGGCCTAAAATAACATTTTTTTCTATCGCAATTTCGAAGTTTAGACATCTGAAATTAAGGGGTTGGCTGGGCTTTGCCCTCTAGAAAGCATCCTTTCTTGCCTTTTCCTAGCTTCTGGTGGTTACCAGACAATCCCTGATGTTCTTTGCTTGTAGAGACACCACCTCAGTCTCTGCCTCCATCCTTGCATGGCACTCTTCCTTGCTTCTGTCTGTGTCTTTGTTTTCTCTCCCATAAGGGCACCAGTCATTGGATTAGGACTCACTGTAATCCAGTATGACCTCTTCTTTTCCCCAGTGGTTTGCAATACCATCCTTAGGGTTAACCAAAATCCCCTATTTATTAGAATTTATTGTGGCCTCTTTTCTGGTCCATTGAACTGCTTTTTATTTATAGAGCTCCAAAGTGCTCTAATATGTTAGTATAATGTGGATTTAATAATGTTAATATGTCAAAAGTTTTAAAATTTATTGATATTTTACTATCTAGTAGGATGATTCCCTTTTCATCTGTATTCTTTTCTCAGAATTGATTTCGATATTTCCCTTTTTTCCCGAATGGGAACTTCATAACATTTTGCCTTTTGTTGTTTAATTATAATCACATTTCATTACATGTTAGTTTGGAGAGAATTAGTAATTTTACAGTGTTCTAACCAAGAACACATTATATCTTTGCACTTACATAATTTTATGACATTTAGCGTATTTTTATAGTTTCCTCCATATATGTCTTGCACAGCATTGCTATCTTTATTTCACTGTATTGTATTTTTTTCTTTGTGAGTACCATTGAAAATGGATATCCTTTTCTATTATAGCACTTATGTGGTTCATTTTTACATATGAATATGTATATGTAATGATTGTATTACTGACTATTAATGACTTCTATTATTTTTCCTAATATTTGTCACTTGACTCTTGAGATTATTAGGTGGACAATTACTCATCTTTTAAGCTTTTGTCCTCCAGTTCAGTATTTATTACTTTATCATTTTCTATTGTCAGTTGGTGCCAGCTAGTTGTATCAATCAGTGTTCTTAGATAAACATTAGCAACTGATACTGGTTCCTTTAATCACAAGAAGAATTTAGACAATTTAGATGATAGATTAAATGGAAGATGAGCAAAACCTGCCAGAACGACCAAAATCATACCACACAATCTTTTTGGTGACAGCCCTGCTGCCATGGCTTAAACTGTCAGTAAATACTGCCAGAACTTGATACAGTACTTCTGAACCTGGAATTGCTAGTTTGCTGCCTCTGCCTGCTTCATTTTCCACATCTAGCTTAATTTTCCACTCCCCTTGCTTTTTTGCATTGCAAACTCCTGCCAAAGTCATGTATCTCTTTTCTGTTGGTCACAAGGACTAGGGAAGACAGAAACTAGTTCTGCTAAGTGATGTGGGCTCTGCTTCATCAGGCGTTGGGTAGCTGAAGCAAATAGCAAGTGCCCGTCACATTAGTACTTCTAGGTTAGTGCTAACTAACTGTGGTAATTAAGCAGCATTAGAGCTACTTTCCTCTTTATTTTTATTTTTTTTGTTCTTGGCTTCAGTAGAAGAATTCTCATTTTTACCATGAAAAATCATGTTAACTTTGGTTGAAATACACATTTGTATCCTGCTAAGGATTTAGTCCTTTATTTGTAGTTTATTATTTTTTCTCTTTAAATCAGGAATGTATTTCAATTCTGACAAATGTCTGACTGACACTTATTGAGGAGATCATATGTTCGTTTTCATTTCACATATTAACATAGCGTATTTCATTAATAAACTTCTTATGACTTACTTACCTTTGTATTTCTGTGAGAAACTTCCCATGATTCTGAATTATTCTTTTCATGTGCCACTGACTCCATATTTCTGATACTTAAAAAATTACCTTTAAAAGTAATATTTATTTGTGAGATTAGTCAATAATTATACATGGTGTATTTGTCACATGTTATATCAGAGTTTACATGGCTTCAGAAGGAAAGTATGAAGATGTACTTTTTTCTCTGTCATATGATACTATGTCAGAATTATTTATTATTTGAAACCTTGAAGAAATTTTTGTGATAAACCACTTATTTTGAAGTTTTGTTCACATGTTTCCACGATCAATTGTGACTTATTGTTGTTTCCATAGAAAGTAATTTATTTAATTCAGCTTTAAAAATTTTAATATAAAACTTTAAAAAATAGTTCCATTATGATTATTTTAATTTCTTCAAGATCTATGGTCAGTGTCCTGTTTATTACCACTAATTTAGTGATTTTTTTGTTTTTCCCTTTATTCTTAATTAGTGCTTTCCATGATTCATTATATATTTTTTTCTAAAACAACTATTCCTGTATTAATGCTGTCTTTCCTGTTTCTTAATAAATTTTTAAAATATTTTCTTTATAAGGTTCCTTCTACAGGATATGTTTTTGCTCTGTGGGTCATTTTAAGTCTACCTTCTTGATGCAGACCCTTAGTTGACTCATTTTAATTTATCTGGTTCAGTTACACATTTACTTCTGGGGCATATCATTACCCATATCATATATAATGTGATATGCATCATTAGTTGGTAGCAATTTTGCAATTTGGGATTTGGTTTCTTCTTAAACCTGGGGATTGTTTGAAATGTATTTTGCCAAATTATTTTTGCTTACCCTTTTGTTGTTATTGGAGAAAATTTTTACATTGAAGTATAATTTACAAAGTAATTACAATGTATTATTACAAATATAATACCTACACTTTGGGAAATAGGTGAATATTTCCGTTATGTCCAAAAATATGGTCAGTTTAAAAAATACCTTATGGATACTAGAAAAGAATGTGTATCATTTATTTGGGAGGCATAGAATTTACTCTGGACATTAGCATGTACATATACAAATAAAATAAATATAATTAAATAATATGTAACAAATATCAAAAAATATAAGTATAAATAAATACATACCTTTAAAAGTGCTACATGCTTTTTAGTTTACTAGATTTTTCACAACCTTATTGATATAAATTAATATCTGCTTTCTATTGATTTTTTGCATATTTCCTATATTTCATTACTTAGGTGTTGTGATACTTTATTTGTTGTATAAAGATTTATTAGAGTTATAATCTCATTGTTCTCCTTGCTTTGTTAACACCTTTTGCCCTGTATTAAACTTTCTCAAAATCAATAGTATTGCTATTTCTTCCTAAGAATTTGTTTGGTCTAAATCTGTCCATCTTTCTACTTTCACCTTTTCTTAAGCAGCTTGTTTCATTACATGTTTTGTATAAAATATAGGGTGAATTTTATGTTTTTGAACCAACTTGAGTCTTTCTATAATGTTAGGATATTTTATGCCTCTTTGTCATCAGATTTCTATGTGCTTTTTCTTCATCAGGTTTTAGAACATCTTTTAAAATTTTATTTTCCATGTAGATTAGTCTTCAGATATGGGTGTGTGTGTACGCGTATATATATTTTGTGTACATATACATACACACACACATATATATACATTTTCCCTTGCTGTGTTCAGTTGAATTCTAAGCTTTATTTTTCTCTCATCTTTTCCATTTATACTTTGTCTGAATCAATTATGTTGTCGTATTGTTTTCAAAAAGGGATCATAACTTCCCATATTGTTCATTTTGTTAAACGTTTTCTTTACATTTGACTGTGTAAAACAATTTTTGGTTAGAACTGTTCTTTTTCCCTCCGAATGTTGATACTGTTGCTATGGAGAACTTGGAGCTAGCAGCCCCGACACTACCCCTGCCCCACCCTTCCCACAGCACCTTCTTGAAGTTTCTCAATTTTTTTCCTGCCTTAAAAGAGAAGAACAAATATTTTTCCTGTTGTTCAAACCAGATGTGTCTTCACTGATCATTTTGTATAATTTGTTTTTTCTGTTAATTAAATTTTCATTTCTTTTTCAGTTAGCAATTTTGGTTATTTCTTTTTTTCCAGCAAATTTTGTTCTCATCTATCTTTGCATATTCTATTTTAACTTTTCCTTTTCCATTCATTGAGTTGTCTTCTGCAGAAACACTGATTAGGCTGATGTTTAATTGACTTTGCCTCACATATCTAAAGATTTGGTCCATCGCCTCTTCTACTCTATTATTTTTTGGAGAGGGGATGAAAGAAGCAAAGGGGAAGGGAGAGCTGGGAAGAGCTTTGAGGCCTCAGGTCTAATGCCTTCAATTTTCAAAGCAGAAGTCTGAAGTTAAGAATTTAATGATTTGCCCAAAGACACATACTTTGAGAAAAGCTTTTGGGGAATTTGGATGAAGTCTTCTCACCCCTAACCCATGTTGTTGCTACATAATTTACAATTTTCACAACACTCTGTTCCTTTATCTGTCAAAGAGGAAAAAAATCTCTTTCATAGAATTGATGTGATCCTTACATGGGACAATATGTATTAATTTATTATCACAGGGCATAGCCTATAATCGGTGCTCTATAAAAACTATTGATATGAAAGTGGCAGGGAAGAAACTGCTATTGAAATATGGGCATATTGCTACTCTAAGACGAATGTGTATTCCGTCTATTTGAGGCCAAAACAAAAGCCTGATTTAATCTTTCATTTAATTGGAACAGGTTACTTCAGCATCTCAGGTATCTCACTACTTCTTAGTCTTCTGGCTTGAGTAATGCTACATTTTCCTCTTGAGTATAGCATCCAGTTTATTCTTCATTAATGCACTAATATAATTTTCATCCAACCAAAGTCAAGACCCTGCAGCAGATGACCTTCATGACTCACCATTTTGCCAGTGCAGTTAATACTCTTACCCGGCAGGCAGAATGTTAGCTTGTTTCTATTCTCCATGTATATTTTCATGTTTGCTTTGTCTTCCTGAACACTATTTTAATTTTACTAAGAGTAGAAGCTCTGTATTCTTGTTTCGTGTTTCTTACAGTGCCTAGTACGGTTCAATCCCTATTGTCAGTACTGGGCAAGAACTTCTAGAAGGTGGAATAGCTACTTTTTCCCTTTCCTGTGGATTTGCCCTCTCACTCCTACATGATAATAAGGTACTGAGTGAATTGTCATTTTTATACACATTTATACAGTTGAATATAAAAATTTATGTGTTTAAATATAGCACTTGTACAGAATCTCCCCTCAAATTTTCTTCTTTGCTGCAACAGTTAGAGTATCTCCAGGTGAGCTATTTTTATCCCTTTTAGGCTATACTGAATGCTCATTAAGTGTGATTATATGTTTTATCCAAAACATTTATTTTGAAAATTCTTTATAGCTATAAGACAATTCTTAACCAGTTGACTTTTGATCTTATGTCCCTTGTAGGGTTCAGAGTAAGAGCACACAGCCAGACCGGTTGAGACCGTGCAGCTTTAAGTTGAGTGCTTTTGTCACTCTAGATAGGTCCTAATTTATGCTTTTGTTTACTTTATAATATTTACCTCCAAATTAACTTTAAACTTTGAAAATTAGAGGGTTCATTACATATCTTTAATATCCCATATTTTATCTCTACTAGTAAAAAAAATCCAAGAATGGTTTAGAGAATTTGGCATTTAAACAGGATCATACTGACTTTCATAGGATTAATAATTCATATATTTTATCACATTTGGGGCATTTCAGTAAGCCTGTTTATACTTATATTTTCTGTGTGGTCAGTAAATTCTGTAGCTCTTAAAACCCATGACATAAAATATAGGTTTGAAAAGCCATAACACTATCAATACATTAATATTTATGTAGCTCTTTTCATGACAAACGTTCTAAAATGCTCTCCAGCAAAATAAAATGAAATAAAGCATGAAGAGAATGTAGATTACAAGTCAAAGGGTCACTTTAAAAGGCAAATCAAGTGAATTTGGTTGGCAAAGTGATTGACCCGTTTACACAAAAGAAAGCAACTCCTGTTAGGTGACCTCAAGCTTGCGAAACTAGAGAATTAGAAGCAGTCTCTCAACAATCAGGAAAGTCAAATCGAGCAAAGCCTTTCTACTCGCTTAGGTAAGATAGTACCATTCCTATTGTACTGGAAACCACTAGGACTTCAGCCTGTGGGCCATTTTCATAACTCTATTAATATGACTTTGCAGCTCTAAATATAAATAAGAGTAAATAAGCTGATAAAATGCAGTCGTAAAGGCATCTTTAATTTATTATGAGGTATTATTTTCTTCACACATCACAGAAACAAATTATTGATATAAATTATGCTAATTACTTTCTGTGATGGGGTCATCCATGAGTGAAAGATAAATCTGGAGGACAAATACCCTTTAACGCATACCTACTGCTTCTCTAATTGTTTGTTGTCTCCACCTAATTTCCTTTGACAATGAATGGTTCTACGGAAAGATATTCTTCAATTTAAGACGCTTTTAGTTGTCCTAATTTGAATAGAACGTTCATCTCATGATGAAAAAAGGGGGAAAATGAGTGGAGTAATAATACAGGATGCTACTAAAATACATAGTATAGAGACGCAGGAACGAAAGAGGCTGGAAGAGCCTATAATCCTAAAATATTATTGCTAGAACATTTCAAAGAACTAAAATTCTCCTAATGACTTTGAAAATTTACTTCTTCTTTCCTAGGTTTGACCCCATCGTTTTGCAAAAAAGTTATTTTAAATACTGGTTGCTGATTTTTTCCCTTGATATGGGAAGCCCTAGAAAATAGGTGACCAATAACCGTTCATTAGCTACATATCCATTTATCTCTAGAGGAAGGACTAGAAATGAGAACCAAGAGTGATCATCACACTTCATGATTCTGGCTTATTCCACCAAGTATCAGGGTTTTCTTCTGATATAATTGCACATTTTAGCAATAAAACCTTTTGGCTTAATTATCTGCCTTTCTTGGGAGCCAACATTCCTAAATGAAAATTGTATTCATGATAGGTCATACTTTCCTAATTAAAATAGGTTTCTAATACATTGTCCTTGCAATGATTCCCTGTTCTACCGAGAATTCCAGTGTCTGTTATTTCAAAGGCTTATAAGATAAAATACACCATGATCTGGTTCCTTTATGAGTTTCCATCCTCATGTCTCATCACTCAGTTATTCCTATGTTACGCTCCAATAACATAACACTGATGTAAGTCCATGAATCTTCCATGCTGTTCCTCCCTCTATTTATCTGTTCCCTATCTGGAATGCCTTATGTTGTCTTCCCCACCCCCTCCTATCTAACTCCTATTCTGCCTTTAAGACTTAATTGCAGTTATCACCTCTTCTAGGGTTATTTTATTACATTCCTTACTTTAAGCCTGAGGTAGTGCCACTCTTGGGTAGGTAGTTTCACAATGCCTTAGGCAATGTGTGCCTGTATCATGTTATTATTATAACTTGAGTCACAGGATGTGAGCTTTTGAAAGTAGAGACTTGAGTTGATTCACCTTTGCATTTGAAGCACCTACCAGAGTTTTTGATATTTAATAGAAGCTCAACACTTATTTGATGTCACCAGGCATAGAATTTAACTTCACTTAGTTGCTACATAGGAAAACTTACTGCATCAGAGTTGTCTTTCCAGAGACACTCATATTCTTCTAATAGCCACCTATAACTAATAGCATTTCCAGACTTTTTGTATCTGGCCCCTAAAATTAAAGGAGTTTCAGTTTCTTCCCTAACAGTATTTACATTAGAACCATTAGATAACCTCAGAGGCTATTTGAGTATTAAATTAAGATGCAAAGCAAAACAAAATCTTGGGAACAATAAATCTATGTAAGGCAATTGAATTTGGCTGAAAGTTCTGCTAATGTTCTGAAATTTGTGGATCCCAGGCAGCCTTTTTGCTGGGTTATCATAATACTTGTTTATAAATCCAGAATGTAATTAAGCCTCTTTTTTAGATAGGTATACCCTTTATTTATTGCAAATTATACACTTACTAGTTTAACATCTATTCCTTCTGAAATGCTTTGCTTGGTAAATTATAAGCCTGAGTTTTTCAGGCAAGTTTTTACAAAAGAAGCATAGATTTTTGACACAGGTACACCATTACTGACCTCTGTTTTATACTTTACCAACTTGAGGAGTAATTGTTAATATTAACAAGATTGTTTAAACATTTTATTGACCCCTATAGTCCTTTGATCAAGGATAGGAACTGGATATGGGCTAAAAACTTGGGTTGATGGTGTTCATGGAGAACATACATTAACATCTACTGCAGTGTTTTTCAAACTTTAATTCCTGCATCTCTTGAATCCATATTACCTGGGATGACTGTTAAAAGGCAGACATTGGAACCCCACCAGAAACTAAATAGATCATAATTTCTAAGTGAAAGCCAAGGAACATCCATGTTTATCAAGGGACTTTTAAAACTGTACCATTAATCTAGAAAGGCAAGATCCTTTATGTAATAATAACTGTTTTCAGTGGAGTAAATTATGAATGTCTTATTTGGACGTATATATCATTCACTAAGTATTTGCTGACAATTTTCTAAGTGCCAACCTGTTTTAGTAGTAGGGGATATGGAGGTGAAAGAGGGAATTAAGAACCTTAGGGTTTGGGGAGTTGCCAGACAACATATGAATAAACAACTGAATACATATTAAAAATAGTCTGCCACCCACACCCCATACACTTTCCCTAAAATAATGGAAGCTAACCGTTTTCTTATGGGCAGATGGCAAGGTTGTAATACCAGACTAGAAACAGCCTTCTTAGTGGAAGGGATCACATATTAACTCTTCTAAAACAAAGATGTTATGTTTGTTTCAAAAGAACTCTGTTTCCAAACTGTGTATAAATAACAATGCTGATCTATAACAGGCTGATGCCTAGGAATCCATGCAACAATTTCATCTTTCTAGGGCATATTAGGAAGTTATATTGCACAAAGGTCTAGACTTAAAATGGATGCTTTCTAGAGATTTATTATTAATGGGCAAGGTAGAATGTTTGGCTTAAGATGCTTTAAAATTTTCACAGACTTAAACTGCAGTTCTGTTTTGTGGCATAGAATTCGGGGCTCTCATCTGCCCTGTTGTCTCTTGTGGTAACCACTCTTCCCAAGGAGACCTTTTGCCCTGGCGGTGGGGTCTCCTGTAAGTACACCTAGAGCATGCGTGGCTTGGTTTTCCACACAGGCAGTTACTCCTGTTTACCTCCTCAGTTTTGATAAAAGAATGGCAGTTCTTCTCCTGGCTTGGCAAGTTGATAAAACTTTTGGCTGTTCACTTAACTATCACCCTGCAGTTCAGGTACATATTTGAGCACACCATTTGAACTGCACTGCCACATACTAGCTATTGAAAACCTGGTTGAAAGACAAACTATTCTCAATAATGTAAAATATATCTTTGGATTAAAACAGATCACTACATTTTATCAACATCTGTGTGTTATAGATTTTATTATGATGCCCCTTTGACTTGTCATTAGCTTGTATTGAAAGATGTCATCAGAAACAACACCCTGGGCTCTGTGACATATGTATTTACTGTAGGAATTAAATTGCTGGTTCACCACATGATAGAGTATCCTTTGCGTAGGGGTCTGGGAGAGAGATTGTTCTGTGCCTCTCCAGAGCAATTGGTATATCTTTATCTTCCAAACACTGTAAATTACATCACTAGCCATATTTTCCTCTTCCTGCTGACTGATAGAAAGTGACAAATTTGAGATCTCCCTTTACTGTGTGCATAGGATTTTACAGCATAAACGTTAACTTATCTCCTGGCACGTTCACATTTATTAACCTTAGTTTTTCATTGCCTCAACTTTCTTCCCAACTAAAAACATATTTTATTTTTCTACTCTATGTGTTTCTTCATGAAATGCCCTAAACTATTTCTGAAACAATGCAAAATATACAGTTAGGTTTTGTTGGTGGGTTGGTTTGTTTAAAGAAGAGTGGTCAGTAAAGATTAAAAGGCTTCAACCTATGATAGCAAAGAATCCAAAGGTTAGTGAGATAAGAAGATGGGTGGAAGAGAAAATAAAGAGAACTGGGAACTTTTATAGAAGAATGGATTTTGGTAAGCACTTAAAGTGGAGGTCCATTTCAATAAGAGAATCTAAGGTTGGCTTTGACCAACCAGTACCGGAAGGAAAAAGACTTGTAGGAAACGGAAGTAGTTACAGGAAACAGACCAAGGCTGTATATTCCTGCATGTATCAGAGATTATTTTGCACTGAGAAACGGGAGCAGGCATATACTTACCACATTTGACTTCTGTAGTATTAGCTGTTCTGTTTTCATCACAAATGTTTGTCCCTACAATTGAAAGTATCAGACTCGGGAATATATGAATTTAGCAATCAACTCTAGCGAGTTTTATCCAGTGTAGCGTGGGCTGCTTTAGTTGTGGTAGCTGCTGTTCCTATAATACTTGATAGTATTATGTTTGGCTAGTTAAACCTTAATTATAACAGGTCATATTCATGGGAAAGTCATTTCATACTGCTGTTTGAATCACTATTGAACATTACAGCTTGAAAATATCTTAGAGAACATCCAGTCTAATCTGTATAATAATAATTGCTGAAACAGGGACTCAGACAAGTTATGTTATTTGCCCACGGTCACAACCAGTTAACGGAAGAACCGGAAGTAGAACAGAAGTTATTTGGTTTATGGACCAGCAATAACTCAGAATGTCTCAGTTATTACAAGTCCCCTCATTGAGGGCTTTTTACCATTTGCTTTACAGAGACCAAATCCTGTATCTATTACATGCTAAAACCAGAGAAAGAAACTACTGGTATTACTGGTTACTTGGAAATGCCAGTTACCATCCATGTTGTTTCAGTGCCTGGAGGTGAGGTGGGATAAAAGTGGAATGTAAAGACAGGATGGTAGGGGCACTTTAATGATGGAGCTGAGCCAGAATGGCCCTAGTGATTTGAGGTAGATAATAGAGATAAATACAGGGAGATCTATGCTTGCTTAAGTGCGCATTGAAGTAATTATCTTGATAATCTAGGTAAAGGACCATATTTTTTCCTAAAATTAAGATGAATGGGGTTTTAGGATTTTATTATCTAAATAATTATCTCATTTTAAAAATTTTGTTTTGCTAGTGGAGACAAAGCAATGGTTATTAAATTTCTATAAGTTATAGATGAAGACATTTTGTGCTTACAAAGCAAATTGTGATTGAGAATGTAGAAGTTAGGGAATTTGTTTATTGTGAGCAATCTGGAGAGCTCAATTAAGAACAGTTTTGTTCCTTCAACACAGAAATTTTTTTTTAATTGCTGGAGTTTCTAATAATTAGGTAATTGTCTCAACTGTATTTATTTTATTTCAATAAGCAGACTCTTATTTACACAAAGCTGAGCATAGGAACCTAAGGATTTTTCCTGGTGTTTGACTTTGAATCTCAGTAAGTCAGGAGGAAGTAACGTTACAGTAAAAAACAGTACTACTCCCCTTGTTCATAGCTTTTGGTAATAATAATGACCTCTCACACTGTCTTTTGAGTCTCATCACTGCATGAGGCAAGTGAGGCAGTTTCATTGATCTCATTTTGTAGGCAAGAAAGCTGAGACTCAGATAAGTGATTTCACATGTCTGGGGTCAGAAAGTGAGTCAGTGGCAGAATATGGACCAGAACCCAGGTCCCCTGACTCCTCTCCCAGCACCTTTATCAATCCCATTGTCACAGCCCTGGTCCTGGTCCATGGGACCTCTCAGCTGAATTGATTACAAAGGCATGACAACATGCATTCCTGTTTCCGGTCCTCTTCTCCCAGCTCCAACTCTAATTCACTCTCACATTTTAATGGAGTAAGGGTCCTAAAATTGAATTTAATATTGAAGATACTTGCCCTGGGGCATTATTGCTGATACCACAATGAGAGCCTGTTGGGTGTCCACACTCCCACACGTCCGACTTGAAAGTGTGTAGAAGTTAATGTCACAAGGAGAGGACTTTTGACCAATGAGAGTTGGAAGCCATTGTGAAAAATTTCCTACTTTTCCCTCCTTTCTCCATCCATTGTCAGCCTGTTCTGAAAGGATGTTGGGTCACTGGGGAAATTTTCCCAATGATGGAGCAATCGGTTTTATTTAGCAGCACCAATTAGGAAATATATCCTCATGTTGGCTCTTCCCCTTTCCCTGCTTCACTCCTCTTAATCCCTTACTCCTGTTTCCTAGGTTATGTAGCCTGTTTCCTAGGCTCCGATTTCTGGGGAGTCCAGGCTAAGACATCAGGTTCATCTCTGTTTCATTCTTTGGTGCACAGAGTTCTCCTCTACTCTCCCACTCGGATTACTGCACTGCTCCTGTCCGTTGATCCAAATCTTATTCTTCATTGCTACTTCTTCCAGGATTGTTTTCCACGGTGTCCCTGGCCTCAGGTATTTTTTCTTCTCTCAGAAACCTCCATCTTTACATTGAACAAAGAAAACCATAGTATGCCTGTATCTCCTGTGACAAATATTTATAGATAACTTTGTATAAGCTGACCTTCTTCATAATTCATAAACCCCTTTAAGTCCTTGGGTTATTTGTCTTATATCCGCAGCACCTGGCATGGTGTGTTTGATTATTTGCCCACTGCACAAAAAAATGATTATTTTCCAACTGCACATAATACAAGGGAAGAGTGAGTTGTTCATTCTGACCAACTTCGTCACCCGTCTAACTGACACAAGGTCACTTTGGATGTAACATGTCTGAAGGAGTGTGATAGTGCAGTTCTGCTGCAGTTGGGTTATTCTGTGTTGATGAGAGAATAGTTAAAACTCATAAACTACTTCCTTCTTTATGTCACGTTTTCTTCATATGCAAAGTGTTTGGCTAAAACAAAGCATTTGGAAATCAAAGACAAGGAGAATTTTTCAAGTTGTAAGCATTTTTATTCTGCAACTCATATTAAATATAAGTCATCTAAACTTTTGTTTTATCAATGAAAAATTAGGCAC